>NW_027185385.1:1022004-1049504 GCF_022577435.1 Embiotoca jacksoni | reverse complement strand
GGAACCAGAGGAGGACTTTGGTGGTAGACTGTATATCTACTGAAGTCTTAAAATACTCACTCAACTTTTTAAAAACACTAAAACAGATTTGCTGAAAATTTGACACATTGAGAGCAACTTTCAAAACACAGAAATGTGGAAACACTAATCCATAAAAATATTCAACAAAATATTTACAGAGAATGTTTGAACGTTTTTTTTCTCAAACATTGACGCAGTGAAACAACTTTTAGACAAATTGAAAGTTTTTTTTTTCTTTTTAAATGAAACTTCATTTTAACAGTGTGTGTGTGTGTGTGTGTGTGTGTGTGTGTGTGTGTGTGTGTGTGTGTGTGTGTGTGTGTGTGTGCGCGCTCTCAGGGAAACACATCTCTGTTATAGTACATTCCACCAAAATCCCACATCAGTCCACACCTACGAGACACAAAAGATGATGTTTCTAATAATAGGACTTAATCTTAGGCACACCATGTATGAAGGCTAAGGCTTTTAATTTGAAATGAGGGCTTTTAATTTGAAACAGATACAGGAAGTTGCAGCAGTGACTTCATCAGTCTGTCACATGGCATTCAGCTCAGGAATAAATACAGGATCACTTCACTGTCTGTAACCCTTTCACACAAAATGTGACTGAGATTCAGAGTTTAAACCGGTTCTAATGATAAGTGTGATACTCTGAGCACCTACCGTCTACTTTACGTGTTTTGTTTCCTGCTCAGGGCTCAACACTTCCGTACTTTAACATGACAACTCACGAACCAGTAGTTCACTTCAACTGGAGCCGTTGGCTTCCTTTACCAACCCTCACAAGCACCCTGGAGTTCCCGTATTTCCGACAGCACCTCAAGGCATCCAAGCAAAAAAAGCCCCCGAAGTTCCTCCTCCTCCCCCTCCCCCCCTCCTCCTCCCCCTCCCCCTTCTTCCTCCCCCTGTGCTCGCTCTCGGCTCGCGGTATTTCACCTGCGCCCTCCGTCACAGAGAGAAGGACCCGGGAATGTTTTGGAAAGGTGTAACTTTATCACCCAGTCAGTTGTTTATAGGGCATAAAGTCTTCCTATTAATGAACCAGCGGGAGGCTTTTATTGTGAAGCAGCTACAGGAAATGCTACATGTTTGCATGCGAGTAAAACAAGTGGCAACCATCAGTAATGTGACTCGTTGGTTTATGAAGGTTATGAAGCCTCCACTTCAGACATTTTATTCACTTTGGCTTTGATGAGAGAAGTTGAATGGGAGTCTATGGAGCCGGAGGCTTTTTGGAGCCGACCTCTAGTGGCACTCGCTGGTATTGCAGCTGAAGACACTTCTGGATCGGAACCATTTTACAGACCTGAAGCTACGAACTCTTTTAGAAACAGTCTGTGGAGTAAAAACAGGTTGTTTTAAAGATCTCGATCTTTCTGATGGTAGGTGGATCTGAAGTCACTGGTTAAACAGCTGCAGGTCCACATGTGGGTGAAGTCGTCTCACTGAGTCCTGCTCAGTGTCTCCTGTGATCAGGAAGGACTTCATCATTGACAGAAACACAAGGAGAGGCGGGACTTTCTTTGGTGGAGTTTTTAGTCCTTTCATTTGGAGTCACAGACCAAAACTCTTAGAAGTTAAGTCTGGATAAAATGTAACTTTGAACTTTTACATTATTTCCTGTTGGCCTCGATCCCAGTTCTCAACCAAACAGTCTTTTAGACGTCCTGCGATCTGCCGCAGATTTACTGACAACCAGTTAATATATTCTACTGTTCTCCCAGACTGGATCCTGTTTACTCTAATTATATTCCACTCTTGTGCTTTGAAAGAAACCAAAGTAGGAAATGGTTTAGATTGTGGATAATATGGAGGTCAACCATACTGTGGTGTGTTTAAAGCAGGGCTGTAACACTGGTGATGAGTGTGTGTGATAATTGTGTAGCTGCAGGGACAGGGCGATGCCTCCACCTGCCCCAACACGTATAACAGTTTCTCTTTTACTTGAGGGAAAATACCTTAGTGGGGGTCAGTGGGTGGGGGGCTTCTTTCAACTGCACTGTACCCATCAGCCCCAGTAGTCCATCTCTGAAAGGTCGTGGTCTGTTTGAAGCCCCACCCACATCTTTCAGATGCTTTCAGTTTGATCTGTTATTTATAAAGCCCCCCCCCCCCACCCTGCCCATAGGGGAATCGTTTCCAAATTGTGGATGACATCGTGTCTGAGATAGATAGAGCGAGATGTTTTTTTGAATTGTGAAAAGCTGATATTTGAAAGAAACTTCTCTGACGGTGACGGCAACATGAAAAACTGAGACAGAAGTTGTGTTGATGAGATCACAGATCAATGGCGGCGGTGAGATGTGGTCTTGGTGTTCAGTCTTCAGTCGGGTCAGTACATGCGAGTCAGTGCTGAGGATCTGATCTCAGCAGCCCTGACGTGCTCACTGGGGCTCCATTTAATGAATTCACTTGTTTTCTCCTCATTCGCATGTAAATGAAAACAGTGTCAAAAAAATATTAGATAAATACAGGGACTCCTCTGCTGCCTGAATGTACCTCATACCAATCATCATCCATTA
Organism: Embiotoca jacksoni; assembly: GCF_022577435.1. NCBI lineage: Eukaryota > Metazoa > Chordata > Actinopteri > Embiotocidae > Embiotoca > Embiotoca jacksoni. The sequence goes on along the minus strand of NW_027185385.1, from coordinate 1,046,958 downwards.
GTGATGTCATCAACCATCAGTGATGTCATCGTTGGTTTGTGAACATTATGAAGCCTCCAGTTCAGATTCTGTCCGTCACCATCTTGTTAGTTCAGAGCGGTTTGGAGCAGGAAGTGACCATATTTGGACGAGCTGGGGGAGGAGCCAGAGGTGGATCTGACCGATCTGATCGGAAACCTGACGATACTATGCCCCGCCCACCGATAGCTGTAACCTGACTGCACCACAGGCCTGTCAATCAAACAGACACGCCCCCAAAAACAGGTCTTCTTGAATCTTCTTTTCTAATGAATGAGGGATTATTTTCAGATGGACCTCCAGAAAACTAATAAGAAGGAGTGACTTTAGCTAACAACACCGAGATAACTGATGGACACATTTTATTCACTTTGGATTTGATGAGAGAAGTTGAATGGGAGTCTATGGAGCCGGAGGCTTTTTGGAGCCGACCTCTAGTGGCACTCGCTGGTATTGCAGCTGAAGACACTTCTGGATCAGAACCATTTTACAGACCTGAAGCTACGAACTCTTTTATATCCAGTCTGTGGGTGAAATGTAATAATTGGTGTGTGTTTGTAAAATAAATCTTTCCCGTCACACCTTTGACAGAGAACAGTGTTGAATTCGTGTGAAAGAAGAACCATGTTTAAAATATATGATGTGCTCTGTGGGGTTAGAGGTGTGTCTAATGCCGGGGCCACGTCAGGGCAGTCTGACTGGTTCACCTCCGTATGGCTGCTTCTACAGAAACTACTGGACTCACTGACATTCAACAGGAGCTGAAATTGGAGGAAGTGCTGTCTAATATGAAACTAAAAGACCCGCAGTCATGCAGTGTGACTCACCAGTTGCCCCCACCATCCTGTAGTGAGTTTCCAGTTGTTTCTGTCTACTGATGGTGTCATGGTGAAGTCATCTGACTAGTTCAGGGAAGTGTGATCATTTATAAAACGAGAAGTTAATTCAGTTGAAGCCTTGAATGTTAAAGTCGGAAGGAGTCACCTTAGCTCAGAATTAAACTTTTGAGGAAGTGCTGACGGAGCTGAGGAACCGGCATCGTCATGGTGACTTATTGACCCAGTTGATGACAGAACAGGAGTCAAGCTGCGTGTTGTGATTTAACGTCCACAGATCGGTTCATCATGCGTGTTGTTTTTGTCCCCCGGAGAGTTGTGAGGTTGATATCCTGTTGATCGATGGAGGGACTGTGCTGGAGGACAGGACGAGACGGATTTCCCTCCACCACAACGTCAGGCTCAGCAAGAATCTGTAAAAAGGACCTGGAGTCAGGAATTATTAGATTACCTGCTGAGGAACGGCGTTAGACCGTAATAGAGAGTGACAGGAAAGCTTGGAGGAAGTTGGACTCAAAGACCGTTCAGTTTCCCTCAACAGGTTAAAAAAGGAGAAAAAACTCGGGAGGTGTTGGTGGGGGAGCTGCTGTTGGTAGCACAACATGCAGCCTTAAAACCTTTTACATTAAAGCAGTGTGACAGCATGAAGGAGCATCTGTTTCTTTTTCACAGCTCTGCAACACTTTGGCCTTGAAGAATGATCCTTCTTCCTCCCACTCTGTCTGCAGCTGGTTTCTCTGCATCAGAGACGGGACCTCGTTCTAGATTATCATCCCTCCCTGCTGGACACGCACCACAATTAAAAATGAAATGTATCATCCAGATTGAAATAAAACAGTCAACACAATAAACTATTTACACAATTCTAAATAACACAAACACAAAATAAAACAAACAGACTGGCTCCGATTGAATAAAAGATCCTGGTTTGAATGTAAAATTAAGTACATCACATATGTAGGTTATGATTTCACACGGGACACGGACATCAACGTCCTGAGTTAAAACCTTTGTCTGAACCATCCAACTTCCTCCCTGGGACCACATACAGTATATGAAAGTGTTCGTAGCTTCAACGTCTGTAAAGTGGTTCTGATCCAGAAGTGTCTTCAGCTGCAATACCAGCGAGTGCCACTAGAGGTCGGCTCCAAAAAGCCTCCGGCTCCATAGACTCCCATTCAACTTCTCTCATCAAATCCAAAGTGAATAAAATGTGTCCATCAGTTATCTCGGTGTTGTTAGCTAAAGTCACTCCTTCTTATTAGTTTTCTGGAGGTCCATCTGAAAATAATCCCTCATTCATTAGAAAAGAAGATTCAAGAAGACCTGTTTTTGGGGGCGTGTCTGTTTGATTGACAGGCCTGTGGTGCAGTCAGGTTACAGCTATCGGTGGGCGGGACGTAGTATCGTCAGGTTTCCGATCAGATCGGTCAGATCCACCGCTGGTAGACAGATGAGTGATATAACGTCAGTTCAACAGTCTAATAGGAATTCAATCTGGTGTTATTTTTTATTATTTGTTTTTCTTCTGTGTGTGTGTGTGTGTGTGTGTGTGTGTGTGTGTGCAGAAATATGATTATTTGTGTAGATAAAGAGGTGACTTCTACCCAGAAGCCCCAAAGGTGCAGCACAGACGGCCTCTGAGAGTCACTGCTAGATAAGCTTTAAATAAAAGATATAATAAATATATTTAAAATATGCCGCTAACTGGCGTAATGCTGATCTCTACGGTGGCCCCTGAGAGACAGACACTGATTGATTGGATGAATTTCAGCTGGTGCTGAACTGAACAGTGGAAAACCTCCTGATATCCTGTTAATACAAAGAAATCAATAGTCATAAATGAGGTGTTAACCAGGCTCAGCCTCCTCTAAGCAGTGGTCCGTACTGCAGCCGAGAGATGAAGGAAGTCTGCAGGAAAATCCTTCAGCAGGCTGGGTCCTCCATGAAGGTTTCCCCACCTCAGGGGGAACATGAACCTGGAAGCTGTGAACATAATGGAGACGTTCCACACAGCGCTGCTGCTCTCAAGCTTTGTGTCCATGAAGGTACGCAGGTCTCTGAGCTACCATTGATCCCTAAAGCATCCAGTTAGTCCACTGAAAAGGCATCTGGGAGGCATTTATGGAGATAAAACAAACCTGGCTGTTGGTCATGGAGCATTTAACCAGCTATTTATCCAATAAAGTTAATCCAAGAAACATGAGACAGATGAATGATGGCAGAATCCTGACTGTACAGCACAACAGTGATTCATGCAGTAAAATGGAGATATTTCAAAAACAGTTGTCCAAATGTCTTTGTGCGTTCTGGGCTATTATTTCCCGGCAGACTGTACCTGCCTCTCTGACCTCAACATGTTTATGAACACAAACAGGACTGATATCTGAGATGCAAGCATTTAACCTGCTTGACCTGCATTCCTCAGACATTCAGGTCAGTTTCTGTTGCACTAAAAATGAAACGATGCAGTCCCACATGGAATACATGAGAAAGGAACTCGGTCACTACCTGCTGAGTTTCCTTTTAGAAACCTGAATCCGTGTGATGCCGATGCTGTAAAATCAGCTGTGAATATTTGATCATCCTGAATCTGCTGTGTTTCTTGAAACAGCCCAAACAGTTCTGGCATTTTGAAGAAGACACTCTTTTCAGCGTAATTAGATTTCCCAGTGTGCCGTCTGCTCTGCTGCTTCTGCCAGCTTTTATTTCACCGTGTTTCACTTCTGAGAGCTGATCATCTTAAAAGCAGCCGGATTTGACAGAGAAGCATTTCTGAGCATGCCAGAGGATTGTGTTACACTGGGTATGTGAAGGTGGGGTACGAACATGGGCGGGGCGGGCGGGGGGGGGCACATTGTTTTGGACCAACACTGTATGGAGGCTGCATGTGGTGACTTTTCTGTGCAGACGGAGAGTGTTAGCTGACACTCGGGCACCAGAGGAGGCTGGAAGTGGGTCATGTTGACATTGTTTGCTACTTTTAATTGGTGCATCTCAGAGGCTTGACAGAGGAAGCATTCATCCTGTGTTCCCCCCTGAAGCTGCCTAATGCCTGATGAAGGTGCTGCAGTCCCAGATCACCACGGTAGTGTCAAACTAAAGGAACAGCCACCTACAGTGTCTCCGGCATCAGTTTTCTTTGTGAGCGTCAGAAAAATGGTGCTGTTCTCTTGGAGGCTGTAAATTAGCAGCCGAGATGTTTTGGACTCAGCAGAGCGACTTGAACGAGCCTGCGAGGGTTTGAACGGCAGCTTATGTTGCATCTCCATGTTCTCTTAATTAGGGTACGCCACTGAAGACATGAATCATTTCTGACTTCTTTTATTGTGAAAGAGTTTGTTGTGCTTGTACAGCCAGGAGGAGACGCTCCGAGAAAAGGTGCAGCTACACTCTGGGTGTGAAACTTTGGTTAATTAATAACTCAGCAGTTTGTGTGCAGCAGATTGTCGGCGTTCTTGCAGAGTCTCTGTGTGAGTGCAACAGCAGGACAATTCTTGGAAATGTAGGAATGAAATCTTTGAGACAGATAAAGGAAAGTTCAGCTAGTAAAAACTTCACCACCCACACAAATACACGATGGAAGGATTTATTGACGCGGTTTTCTCCGACTCGGAGGACGGCGCGCTGGCGGCTGCAGACCTCGCAGAGCGCTCTGCGGCAGCGCGTCTCCCTGAGGTGGTGGTCGGCGCCTGTGAGACGAGCAGCAGGGACGATGACGACAGGCGCCATAATTTGAATGGTCGGAGGCGTGACGTGAGCTGTGATTGGATGAATGATATGAGTGGGAGGAGAGAGGAGAGGTGTGAGGAGGAGCAGGACGGCGTGAGAGAACCTCAGTCTCATCGTTGAACTGCAGCCGACCTCCAGTAAACAAACAGACAGTAGGTCAAGAGCAGAAACCTGTAAAAGCTGATTAAGGTGTGTCCTGTGATGTTGGACTGCAGGTGGACATGCTGCTCTGCTGTTTGTCTAACTGTGGTGTTCACCTCTTAGTTAAGGTGCTCGGTTTTGTCCCAGGATGTCCAGTAACCACAGCATCCCTGACGTGATATAATGATCTGTTTTCACTGTGTAGTCACCGTCAACATGAACCTCTGTTTACTCAGCAGTCTAGAAGAAACATCCAGTTTCAGCCAACTGCGAGTTTCCTGTTTCATTCATTGAATATCTGGTGCGTGTGAACATTTCTGTAACTTTTATCTCCACGGTAAGTTTAAGAAATAAATAAAAAGATTTGAACTAAAATATTTCTGATGTGCAGCAGGATTATTATCACAGGATTTATTCCTTTATTGGGTAGTGCTTAAAAAAAAAAAAAAAAAAATCCCATTTTTCTTTCTGAACCTGCAATTTTTTATAATTCCTGCAAAAACTCACTTAAAATTCCACAAATGACATACTTTTTTTTTTAGAAATAACATTTTTTTTAAACTCAACAATCACAAAACAACTTGGCAAAATCCTGGAGGGACTGATTTTCACTTACAGAGCTTCTCTTTGGTTTGGAGGGGAAAAGAGGCTCTGCAGACCAAAGGGGCGGGGTTATATATATAACTTACTGGGCGTGGCCATCAACATGACACGCCCAGGAAGTGGTCTGAAGGGAGAGTTAGATGTGAGGATGTCAGGTGAGGTTAGGTCTTTCAACACTGTGGATAATTTTAGTTAAATTTTGATAATCCTACATATTGCACCTTTAACGTTGGATTAGGTTTCAGCATCCGTTTCCAAAGATGTAGAATAAACATGGTGAAGTTTCAGGCCGGCTGCGTTGTCGGTCTGCAGCCGTTTGGGACAATGTGGGAATAAAACATGTGAATGCATTGAGTTGGTAACGGTGGGTGAGAATGTAAAGCAGGACAAGCTGAGAGTCCCGACCTTGGCTGCAGAGTGAGGAAAATAGAGATGAGCTGGGTTCTGGTTTCTGGTGGTCCAGTCGGTGTGTACCGGACCGACCGAAGTGATGGGCTCCACCGGCGTCTTCACATCCACCTCCGTTAACTTCTAACAGTTTCTACCTGGACCGTCCCGTTGGAGCCGTGTGCGTTATGGAGATGAACATATTTAATTCCACAAGTTTTTTAAAAAGAGCTGCGTTAGTCAGAAATCCACAGTTTAATGATGACAGTCAGGAAATCTTATAGTTTGACAGTCAAAAAGTCCTGGATGAGTCGAATTAATGAGGCATTTTCAGACCACCCTACAACACCAGAGATGTTTCCATAACTCCCTCCTTTGCTTTGCTTTAATATAGTGTAGGTATACTCTTCTGTTATCCCTCCAGCTTGCTGTTTCTCTCAGTAATCCTGAAGGGATGCAGGCTTCTGGTTTTAAAGCCGACAGCCACCTCGGTGCTGCTGAAGACGTCGGTGGTGCTTCACATGCGAGGTTCTAGTCGGCTCTCTGTACCGAGAGACGGGAACGTCTTCTGTCTCATCCCCGTGTTCACACAATCTGCAGGAGTTTCACATTAATACATTTTAAGGGGATTACCAGAGAGCTTCAGCTTTGAAGTCTGCCACGCAGCATTAAGATCTGTGTTTACTGAGCGCTAAAGCATGGAAAAGGGAGATTTGAAGAGAAAAGGTTTGTCCATCTCTTGGATCTGTGGCCTCGTAGAGAACAAAGGACAACAGTAGAACATTTTCTAATATCAGACTTACCTGAATGTTCAGACAATCATTCTCTCTCTTTGCAGCTTTTCCAGGCCAGACAGGCTCCTTAAAAAGGATCTATTAATTAGATCTGAGTGATAAGCTTAAACTCTATGATTTCATCCTCTATATTTTCTAGTCACTGCGCTGCGTTCATGAGCTGCTCAAACAGTCAGCGTCTCATGTTGACTGTTTGAACACTGCAGCATCGTGTTCAGGAGGGGTTGTGGTTGAATAATAAACGGAACCTGCAGAGATATTGATATTAATGTTTTAACCATCATGCATCAGATTTAAATGATCAATCTGAAACTGAATATATTGAATTTGCTTTCCTTTTCATGAAACAGTCTGCAGGGCGAGAACTACAAGTCGTGAGGTCGTAATCGTTCACACCCACTAACATTAGGATGCTGGCAGTTCCACACTACCATTGATTTCAGCCAGCAGTGGGAGACCACCCACTTGTTCATCAGATATCTTTGTTCACCAGATATCTTTGTTCATCAGATATCTTTGTTTATCAGATATCTTTGTTCAGCAGATATCTTTGTTCAGCAGATATCTTTGTTCAGCAGATATCTTTGTTCCAACCAGACTGAACTAGCTGAGCAGTTCAGTGTTTCTATGTTCTGTATTTATTCAGTTGGAGACTAGAAATCCTCTGTTGCTAGGTGGTTGCTAAGGGTCTGACTACTTCCTGGAGTAGGAAACGTGTAACTTGTTGTATAATCTTCGTGCCACTATTGGCACTATATACGTTAAAACACACCCTCCAGTGTAATATTGCTGAAATAAACACCTGCTGTTAATCCTGTTGTGTTCTCTGAACACGGTTACACGTCTCAGCAGACTTTATCGTCACGTGTGTCTCAGCTTTGTGGACACCTGAAAGAAGGGCCTGCTTCAGAGGACACTTCCTGTTGTGACATCAGCTGTTGTAATAACTCGTCTTCGTATGTCTGAGTGTATTAACCCGAGGCTCAGCGACTGTCTGCTAACCACACAACATCCCTCCACTCCAGAGTTTTAGTGGTCGGTCTGAACACGTGGTTCTCGACTGTCTGTCCTTGTTCAGGTGGTTGTTATCGTGTTCGTAATGTGACTCTTCTGCTGAATATTCGACTCTTTGGTCTTTTTTAAAACTCAGAAAGCTCCAAACATCCATCTCTGTGTTGGGTTCTTCAGTGGAGCGTCAGAGCCTCTCCCAGCTGTTTACACACTCTAACACCACCTGGTTAGTTACCCAGTGTTCCCAGCACGCCGTTTGGCAGCGCATAGTTTTATAAATGTAAATTATTTGTGTTATAATGTGTGTGTGTGTGTGTGTGTCACATCGTTGGTTGTGGGTTAATGATTGTTGCGTTTCCCAACACTGCTGTACTGGAGAGATGACTGAATGGTGCTCAGACTCCCAGTACACACAGTATACCCAGTATACCCAGTAAACCCAGTAAACCCAGTAAACCCAGTAAATCCAGTAAACCCAGTATACCCAGTAAACCCAGTAAACACAGTATACCCAGTAAACCCAGTAAATCCAGTAAACCCAATATACCCAGTAAACCCAGTAAACACAGTATACCCAGTAAACCCAGTAAATCCAGTAAACCCAATATACCCAGTAAACCCAGTAAACCCAGTAAACCCAGTATACCCAGTAAACCCAGTAAACACAGTATACCCAGTAAACCCAGTAAATCCAGTAAACCCAATATACCCAGTAAACCCAGTAAACCCAGTAAACCCAGTATACCCAGTATACCCAGTAAACCCAGTAAACCCAGTAAACCCAGTATACCCAGTAAACCCAGTAAACCCAGTAAACCCAGTATACCCAGTATACCCAGTAAACCCAGTAAACCCAGTAAACCCAGTATACCCAGTAAACACAGTATACCCAGTAAACCCAGTAAATCCAGTAAACCCAATATACCCAGTAAACCCAGTAAACCCAGTAAACTCAGTATACCCAGTAAACCCAGTAAACCCAGTATACCCAGTATACCCAGTAAACCCAGTATAACCAGTAAACCCAATATACCCAGTAAACCCAGTATAACCAGTAAACCCAATATACCCAGTAAACCCAGTACATCCAGTAAACCCAATATACCCAGTATACCCAGTAAACTCAGTAAACCCTCGTATAGCCGGTATACCCGGTACACCCAGTAAACTCCGTAAACCCAGTATACCCAGTAAACCCAGTACACCCAGTACACCCAGTACACCCAGTACACCCAGTTTACCCAGTATCTGATGTCGATGTTTTTTCAAAAACACATTTAATAAAAACTTTAAGAAGACTTTGGTGAATGAAGGCCATTATTATCATTATTATCATTATTATCATTATTATCATTATTATAATTCTTCCCTGTCTGTTTGAACTCGTCCTCCTCTGCCCACTTGAACATTCAGATGACACTATGAGCAGCGTCAGAGCCGGGATCCTCCTCCCACCTCTGAGGACGTATACGTTGGGTCTGATGCCGGTGAGAGTTTGCATTAGGAATCCTACGCTGAGAGCAGACAGGAGACAGGACGGAGTTTCAGGCTTCAGCTGCGACTGAAAGAAGTCGGACTGCAGACTTCAGACATGTGGAAATAAAGCTCCTCAGCTCTGTGAACGTAACTTCTGACTCCGTTACTCCTAAAGCTCCTCAGCTCTGTGAACGTAACTTCTGACTCCGTTACTCCTAAAGCTCCTCGGCTCTGTGAACGTAACTTCTGACTCCGTTACTCCTAAAGCTCCTCAGCTCTGTGAACGTAACTTCTGACTCCGTTACTCCTAAAGCTCCTCGGCTCTGTGAACGTAACTTCTGACTCCGTTACTCCTAAAGCTCCTCGGCTCTGTGAACGTAACTTCTGACTCCGTTACTCCTAAAGCTCCTCAGCTCTGTGAACGTAACTTCTGACTCCGTTACTCCTAAAGCTCCTCAGCTCTGTGAACGTAACTTCTGACTCCGTTACTCCTAAAGCTCCTCGGCTCTGTGAACGTAACTTCTGACTCCGTTACTCCTAAAGCTCCTCAGCTCTGTGAACGTAACTTCTGACTCCGTTACTCCTAAAGCTCCTCAGCTCTGTGAACGTAACTTCTGACTCCGTTACTCCTAAAGCTCCTCAGCTCTGTGAACGTAACTTCTGACTCCGTTACTCCTAAAGCTCCTCGGCTCTGTGAACGTAACTTCTGACTCCGTTACTCCTAAAGCTCCTCAGCTCTGTGAACGTAACTTCTGACTCCGTTACTCTTAAAGCTCCTCGGCTCTGTGAACGTAACTTCTGACTCCGTTACTCCTAAAGCTCCTCGGCTCTGTGAACGTAACTTCTGACTCCGTTACTCCTAAAGCTCCTCGGCTCTGTGAACGTAACTTCTGACTCCGTTACTCCTAAAGCTCCTCAGCTCTGTGAACGTAACTTCTGACTCCGTTACTCCTAAAGCTCCTCAGCTCTGTGAACGTAACTTCTGACTCCGTTACTCCTAAAGCTCCTCGGCTCTGTGAACGTAACTTCTGACTCCGTTACTCCTAAAGCTCCTCAGCTCTGTGAACGTAACTTCTGACTCCGTTACTCCTAAAGCTCCTCAGCTCTGTGAACGTAACTTCTGACTCCGTTACTCCTAAAGCTCCTCAGCTTTGTGAACGTAACTTCTGACTCCGTTACTCATCACATTTACATCATTATACATCAGCAGCTTATCTCTTGTGAAGTGAGCTGAGAAACAGCCTGAAGGTGCTGCTGCTAGATTCTCTATGCTGTGTTACAATCATCTCAACCTTTCTGTGTCTGTAACACAAAATCATTTAATCACATTTCAGGATCAATAACACAGTTCACCTCTGCTTTATAGTTGTAATATCATCATTATTGACTTTTAATAACAGTAATCATGTGCATGCTTTGAATTCCAGGGTTTCATAGTTAACGTCGCAGCTAGTCTGACTAATCTATGACATGATGGCAAACGGCATCGTCTAGTTTCCCTCAGTTCATACATACACAATCCTTCCAGACGATCTGAAGATAGATAATAGTGAGAAAACTTCCTGACGTCTTTGTCAATAATATCAACGCCACGAGAAAATGTTGTATGCTCCGATGATAGCAATCGTTTACATAGTTTAGTGCCTGTATTAGCCTTATGGTGACTCTCAATATGTCATTGATTATAACTTGGTTAACTGAGGACAGCTGTAATAACTGGAGTTAGTGTTAGTGAAAGACGATAAAGGTGATATTGAGAGCTTGTGTATCATATCGTTGGCAACATGTTAACTTTGAGGATGTTATTGACTTTCTAAGTGGTCAGCTGACTGTTGAAGCAGGTTCAGTTCACTTCATGCTGAGAGGAGAAAAACTGTTGTGCTGTGATGTCTCTAATTAACTAAAACGTGCACAATTTAGGATCTCTAAATTTAGGATCTCTAAATTTAGGATCTCTAAATTTAGGATCTCTAAATTTAGGATCTCTAAATTTAGGATCTCTAAATTTAGGATCTCTAAATTTCGTATTTTGTGTGCACAACAGAAATGTTTTTTCCGTAGTTGTGTTGTGCTGAGGTCGAGTATAAAACCAGACGAAGCAGACCTGCTGTTCCCTGATGTTCCCGTCTGAGGCCGGGTGTTAAGGTCTAATTTTAACTGTGGGACTGGAAGAGAACCTCTGGCAGCGCTGCCTCCTATTATTGAGGAAATACCAGGGAGATCTCCTGTGGACTGTTCGGAGATAACACCCCCCACCCCCCGCCGAGCTGGGTCTCAGCACTCAGGTATTTCATCCTGGACTCCACTTCCCTCCACAGCAGCGTGCAGCAGTGAATCAGCCTCTCTCTGTGTATCTTTTAACTCCGGCTACGAGCCTCATCCCAACGTGTTAAGCGCTGCTGAGACCGGAGGTTCACACGGCCGAGGCCACCGGAGTAAAAGATGACAGCAGAGTTTCCCCGTCTTCGTTCATCAGGCGGTCCACAGAGGTGCGCTGCCAGACGCTCGTGTCTCCGGCTGAGAAATACAGCAGCTAATAAAGTAAGCCGAGGCCACGGAGGAGCTGGCTCGTCTCCAGCCTGACTCCCTCTCCGCCTCGGCTCCGGCTGCCGTTTGGCCTTGTTATGGCTCCTGCTCCTCTGTGTAGTCCCATCTGTTAGGAGAGTGCAGACATCCACTCCAGATACTCTCTGCTGCTCCAGCTGTGGACAACACAGAATAAACGAGGTGTGTGTCCTGTCACTTTCTCTAAAGCACCAGTTGCCTTATTTGGAGAACCGACCAGCCGAAACATCTGTTGTTCATGTGGACCGCTGGATCCAGGACAGGGAGCTTACAATGGGGGCGGAGTCTGAAGGTAGACCCACACCACTACTGTTAATATACCAGGCTAGGGTCAGAAGTTCAGGAGGAGAAAACCCTGATGAGGGAGAGGAGAGGACAGGTGAGGGGGAGGAGAGGTGAGGAGGAGGAGAGGTGAGGGGGAGGAGAGGAGAGGTGAGGAGGAGGAGAGGTGAGGAGGACAGGTGAGGGGGAGGAGAGGTGAGGAGGAGGAGAGGTGAGGGGGAGGAGAGGAGAGGTGAGGGGGAGGAGAGGTGAGGAGGAGGAGAGGTGAGGAGGACAGGTGAGGAGGAGGAGAGGTGAGGGGGAGGAGAGGTGAGGGAGAGGAGAGGACAGGTGAGGGGGAGGAGAGGTGAGGAGGAGGAGAGGTGAGGGGGAGGAGAGGAGAGGTGAGGGGGAGGAGAGGTGAGGAGGAGGAGAGGTGAGGAGGAGAGGTGAGGAGGAGGAGAGGTGAGGAGGACAGGTGAGGGGGAGGAGAGGTGAGGAGGAGGAGAGGTGAGGGGGAGGAGAGGAGAGGCGAGGGGGAGGAGAGGTGAGGAGGAGGAGAGGTGAGGAGGACAGGTGAGGAGGAGGAGAGGTGAGGAGGACAGGTGAGGAGGAGGAGAGGTGAGGGGGAGGAGAGGTGAGGGAGAGGAGAGGACAGGTGAGGGGGAGGAGAGGTGAGGAGGAGGAGAGGTGAGGGGGAGGAGAGGAGAGGTGAGGGGGAGGAGAGGTGAGGAGGAGGAGAGGTGAGGAGGAGAGGTGAGGAGGAGGAGAGGTGAGGAGGACAGGTGAGGGGGAGGAGAGGTGAGGAGGAGGAGAGGTGAGGGGGAGGAGAGGAGAGGCGAGGGGGAGGAGAGGTGAGGAGGAGGAGAGGTGAGGAGGACAGGTGAGGAGGAGGAGAGGTGAGGGGGAGGAGAGGTGAGGGGGAGGAGAGGAGAGGTGAGGGGGAGGAAGGTGAGGAGGAGGAGGAGAGGTGAGGGGGAGGAGAGGTGAGGGAGAGGAGAGGAGAGGTGAGGGGGAGGAGAGGTGAGGGAGAGGAGAGGAGAGGTGAGGGGGAGGAAAGGTGAGGAGGAGGAGAGGTGAGGGGGAGGAAAGGTGAGGAGGAGGAGAGGTGAGGGGGAGGAAAGGTGAGGAGGAGGAGAGGTGAGGGAGAGGAGAGGAGAGGTGAGGGGGAGGAAGGTGAGGAGGAGGAGGAGAGGTGAGGGGGAGGAGAGGTGAGGGAGAGGAGAGGAGAGGTGAGGGGGAGGAAAGGTGAGGAGGAGGAGAGGTGAGGGGGAGGAAAGGTGAGGAGGAGGAGAGGTGAGGGGGAGGAAAGGTGAGGAGGAGGAGAGGTGAGGGAGAGGAGAGGAGAGGTGAGGAGGAGAGGTGAGGTGAGGGGGAGGAGAGGTGAGGAGGAGGAGAGGTGAGGGGGAGGAGAGGTGAGGGAGAGGAGAGGAGAGGTGAGGGGGAGGAAGGTGAGGAGGAGGAGGAGAGGTGAGGGGGAGGAGAGGAGAGGAGAGGTGAGGGGGAGGAAAGGTGAGGAGGAGGAGAGGTGAGGGGGAGGAGAGGAGAGGTGAGGAGGAGAGGTGAGGTGAGGGGGAGGAGAGGTGAGGGGGAGGAGAGGTGAGGGAGAGGAGAGGAGAGGTAAGGGGGGAGGAGAGGTGAGGAGGAGGAGAGGTGAGGGAGAGGAGAGGTGAGGGGGAGGAAAGGTGAGGGAGAAGAGGAGATGAGGTGAGGAGGAGATGAGGTGAGGAGGAGAGGTGAGGAGGAGGTGAGGAGGAGAGGTGAGGAGGAGGTGAGGTGAAGAGGAGAGGTGAGGAGGAGGTGAGGAGGAGAGGTGAGGAGGAGGTGAGGTGAAGAGAAGAGGTGAGGAGGAGGTGAGGAGGAGGTGAGGTGAGGAGGAGGAGTGGTGAGGAGCTACGATTGTGTTGTTGTGGGTAAAAACTTGTGTGTTGTCATGTTAGAGAACCCTGTTACCATGGCGACACAGTTTGGGTCATTAGAAGCTTCTGGTCATGTTCAGAACCAGAACTCTGAACCAACACCAGGAACTCAGGAACTGATGATGATGATGATGATGATGATGATGATGATGATGATGAACTCGTTGATGTTCCCTCCTACTCCTGATTGAGTCCATAAAGGATTTAAAGGTTTGCTGAACCTATTTTAACCTCAGCTGACAGAAGTGCAGCTGAGGTTCAGTTCAGAGCCAACACACACTGATGCTCCATAAACTGCCGTGTTGAGATGTGGATCAATTTATCCGTCACGTTGTCCGATCCATCAGCAGCAGAGATGCTCACTCTTTATTTGTTTTTATCTCGGGGTTTGTTTCTTTCCACGCCGTCTAATTTGTGTGCGTCTTCCTCGGAGCCGCTGACGGCGATGCTGAGCGAGCAGGATGGTGACAGAACTGTCATTGCACACATTTAAAGTTAGAAAGGATTACTTCCCTCCACAAAAGGAGGAAAAAAAACACGCTGATATGTAAATCAGCCCAAAATGCAGAATAGATAACTGGAGGGTTTTTGAGCTGTTTTCCTCTCAGACTGCAGCTCTGAACACGGATGCTTTGGTGCAATCAAAAAGCTCGATGTCGTCCTGATAGGTTTGTTTTGATGCTCAGTGAATTCACATAATCTGGCAAATATAAATAAATAGGTAGAGATGGAGCGAAGTCACCTTATCACTCCTCATTTGAGTACGTCTTTGTTGCTCCATGAAGTCTGTCTGCCTCAGAGGATGATGGGTAATTTAAGACTGCCGAATTGAGTCAAAAACCTTTTTTCTTTTTATCTGGATTTTCCACGTAGATGATTTTGGTCAAGTTGAAACCTGCAGAGTTCTTCAGCAGCTCAACGTGGAAAGAAGAAAAAGTGCTGGAGGGCAAAAATTCCAGCGTCGTAAAAGGAGCCGACTTCGTCTCCACTCAGCGTTCAGACGGAGGCTTTGATCGGAGACGAGAGCAGTTTAAAGAGGACGTGGATCACAGTGAATTATGACGTCTTCACTGTCAATAAAACAACTGATGCTACAAGAAATAGATTATTATAGAATATATAAATCATAAGAATGAGGCTGGAGCTGGAGTCAAACCCTGGATGTTGTTGTTGTTGTTGTTGTTGTTTTTGACCTGCCACCTGACCAGCAGGCCGTCCCTCTACTTCCCTTCTTGTCCATGATTGCAGTTGAACAGATGAATATCAAACACCAGCTTCAGTATTTTATTTGACCTTTTGAAATGTGAACCAGATGAAAACAGCAGTGTTTTTGATGTTGGTGCATTTTAATCAAGCTGAAATATTTCCATATTTTCTCATTTCAAACGGAGAGCTGCCAGTTACACAGTTGTGTTGTTTCTTCTTATTCATTCTCATCATGTCTTGAATGAATAACGTTTTCACACCTTCCTCTCTGTTTCTACTAAGGGTGCATTTCAGTGTGATGACTCAGCTAATATAGGAGGCAGTTAAAAAAAACTTTTCTGTGTAACATGCAAGTAACATCCATCAGTGATGTCATCAACCATCAGTGATGTCATCAACCATCAGTGATGTCATCATCCATCAGTGATGTCATCGTTGGTTTGTGAACGTTATGAATCCTCCAGTTCAGATTCTGTCCGTCACCATCTTTGTTAGTTCAGAGCGGTTTGGAGCAGGAAGTGACCATATTTGGACGAGCTGGGGGAGGAGCCAGCGGTGGATCTGACCGATCTGATTGGAAACCTGACGATACTACGTCCCGCCCACCGATAGCTGTAACCTGACTGCACCACAGGCCTGTCAATCAAACAGACACGCCCCCAAAAACAGGTCTTCTTGAATCTTCTTTTCTAATGAATGAGGGATTATTTTCAGATGGACCTCCAGAAAACTAATAAGAAGGAGTGACTTTAGCTAACAACACCGAGATAACTGATGGACACATTTTATTCACGAGGAGATGTTATATCAAAGACACAATAAGACTTTTTATCAAGGTGTTTGATCTTGAAGGTGTGGAGCCCAGAGGAGGCACTTTCTTTACTTCTCTACATTTACAGTGTTTTCTCAAAAGTTCAATTTATTCTCGAAATGTAAAATAATTAAATCAAAACTTCCTCCTCTAATTCTTTTACTCCTAAAAGGTTCAGGCTGAACGGACACTTATTTTTATTTCATGATGTGTTTGAACACCTTTTGTAAAAAGAAAAAAAAGATGTAATTTCCTTTTAAAACTTTGTGCTGACAGCACATGTTGAGTTTTTCAGTGTTCAGATGAAGGTTGTGCGTTCGGTCGTTGTCTGACAGCTGCTCAGTTCTTCGTGTTTATCTGCTGTCACGCTGGAACTCACCTGCTGACCTCTAACTTATCATGTGAAAGACAAACAGTCCAAACACACACAAACTCCACAGAAACAGAAAACCGGCTCCAAAAAGAAGAGAGATTTTAAATTTCCTTGGAGTTTGAGTCTTCATCAGCTGTTTGCTGGTCGCTAGATGATGGGATGTAACTGTGTCTTCATTGAGATAGAAATATGTCGTTTATGTGTGTTGAAGCCAGAGGCCGAGACACAAACATTACAGGTCACGTACACAAACTAGAAGAACAACAGGACAACAGGACAGAGGGACAAAGAGAAGGAGGGACCTGAACGTCTTCGTTTTCACGTTGTGCTGCTGTTAAAGAACAACTGAAAGGTCACAGACAGAACTTGTGGAGGACTTCTTGAGTTATTACATTTTCATTTTCTGTTCTGTATGATGATGCAGCATCATGTGTTGAAGCAGAGCTCAGAATGATCAGCAGTCTCTGCTGCAGTTCCTTCAAGGAAAAGACCTGGAGCTGGTTGACATGCTTCATCACTGACTGCAGACCTGTGATGTCATCGCTGTCACTGTGGTTGTTACCATCAGACCTGTGATGTCATCGCTGTCACTGTGGTTGTTACCATCAGACCTGTGATGTCATCGCTGTCACTGTGGTTGTTACCATCAGACCTGTGATGTCATCGCTGTCACTGTGGTTGTTACCATCAGACCTGTGATGTCATCGCTGTCACTGTGGTTGTTACCATCAGACCTGTGATGTCATCGCTGTCACTGTGGTTGTTACCATCAGACCTGTGATGTCATCGCTGTCACTGTGGTTGTTACCATCAGACCTGTGATGTCATCGCTGTCACTGTGGTTGTTACCATCAGACCTGTGATGTCATCGCTGTCACTGTGGTTGTTACCATCAGACCTGTGATGTCATCGCTGTCACTGTGGTTGTTACCATCAGACCTGTGATGTCATCACTGTCACTGTGGTTGTTACCATCAGACCTGTGATCTTTTTTAAAGGCTGGCTGAGTGTCTGTATTGTTGAAGTCTCGTGATGTTGCCGGGGAAACGTGTACCAGAAGCACTGCAGGTTTAAACAGTAACATCAAACATATCTATCAAGTCCAAACAGCAACCTCACATTCAGCTACAACTGCAGTTGGGATCATATCTAGGGCTCCAACCGTCTCCCAAGATATCACGCTATTATTATTATTATTATTATTATTATCAGTTACATCATTTAAATTGCCGTGTTCAGCTCAGTCAGACTGTCTGTACATTAAACTCACTCTGATATCAGCACCCTGAGACCGAACAAATTAAGTTTGGAGCCGGGATGTGGATCATTATTTTAATATTGCACTTTATGATCGAAGTTTGAACACTCGCAGGTGTTTTGTCCGTCGTTGAAGTTGTAAATGGGACACAGACTTTGATCTGTGGAGGGATTCTTGAAAACTGGAGGACAACCTCTCATTCATTTTTAAGATGTCCAAAGTTACCCCACATTGTTTTTAATCACTTTTATGAGGGCAAAGATGGTGATATGAACGGTTTTGTTTTCTCTGCTGTAGTTGTGTGCGTAGCGCCCTTTGCTGAGTCTGACAGGCAGTGGAGGAGGAGAGGAGCGTCGCTGTGAACAGCCTGTGGTTATGAGTAGGGTTGGTATCACCGTGGTATCAAAATAGATGGTTATCATACGTGCTTATTGATGGTATTGAAAACAAACTAACACACGGAGATGCTGGCCTGCGTCACAGCATTGTTGTTGCAGTTTGTTTTCAATACCATCAATAAGCACGTATGATAACCATCTATTTTGATACCACGGTGATACCAACCCTACTCATAACCACAGGCTGTTCACAGATCGGCCTTTTAAAACGAGTCATGAGCTGTAAATGCATCATGTCTTATCCTATTTGCTGTCAGAATATGGATCTCATCCTGCAGCTGAAACATGTAAATCACATGCATGTCCATTTAGACGTGGACCAAACCTTTCCACATAGTTAGGAGTTACTGTGAAAGCAGGAGGAGAACGAAGATGATGAGGAATGAGAAGTCTAACAGCAGATGAGACCACTGAAGAGAGGAAGAGGAAGAGGAGGAGGAAGAGGGGGGAAGACAGCAGAGGAGATAGAGGACAGATGAAGACTGATAGTTGTAATTATGATTGGATGCAGCAGATTTATGTTGATATCTCGATGTTCTGCTCTTTAAGCATCACAGAGGCCTGTTCAGATCTGAGACTCTTATTTGCAACACTGTTCTCTAAAAACCAATAAAGCATCATCACGTCTGCCTGAAACAAACTCTGTCATTAGCAGCTGACATTCAGAGTCCTTAAATTACATCTACCTGTCAGACGGTCCCCCAGGAAATGATCACTTTCCTCTTAATCTGCTGCTGGCGCTGTAGAAATGGATGTAGCACCTTGAGGATTCCTCTCTTCCTGCAGAGCAGATTGCTGTCAACAGAGTGTTGATTTCCTGTCATTGCTTCATCTTTAACAGGCTGACAGACCTGAAAAACACGGCGTGCTGCATTCCTACAGAGCAGCCAGTCAAACTGTGGTCACAGTCGGCGTGTGTCACATCTCACATGTGACGTGGATGAAAACCTTTTTCTGCTTGGCAGCTAAAAGCTCCACTTTGTCCCATTTCTGTCCTGTGACTCTAAATACTGCTTGAGCCTGCCAGTTAAAGTCAGTGAGTAGATGACGGCTTATCAGTCCCTCCAGGATTTCAGTTTTTTTGTGATAGTTGCGATCAAAAATGTTTGATTTTGATTCATTTGTGGAGGTTTAAATGAGTTTTTTGTGTAAAATTGTGGAAATTAGAAAAAATTGCAACTTGAGAAAGAAAAATGGGATTTATTGTAAGCCCTATGAAGAAGAATGTTTCTGACATTTAGCTCATGATGGGTCTCCGAGCAGATAAAAACCACCACATGGATGTTCGCCAGGTTGAAAACTGGATTTTCTCTGGAGAACTTATGAACTGTTTGTCTGTCTGTGTTGTATTTACACAGATGAGCAATCGAAATCCTCTAAAGTCATGCAGTCGTCTCTGTATAATTTCAGAAATTGGTCTGTTTGTCCTTCACATATCTCCACAACCTGCTTCAGACTCGATGGGTGTGTTGCTGAGGACCTGAGGTTCAGCCTTTTGTGCGATTAGGATACGCGACACGTTCCATATGAATACATTTTCACAAAAAGGCGACTGCAAAACCCATGAAAACCCCGACTGAGACGGAGACCTCGCCGGGAACAGAGAGCATCGACAGACAAAGTCCAGTGTTTCCACAGCGAGCTCTTCTAAAGAAACGGGATTGTCCTTCCTGAGGATCAGAGCAGCACCGTGTGATTTCACTTTCAATTTCACATAAGCCGAATTAAGAAACTACCGTCGTGACGGCTGCGTTTAAGGTTGTGCTCATTTTAATAACTACATGCTTGGGTAGTTTAATCTGCAGCAAAACTATATAAGATCAACATGTATTTATATCCTCTGAGAACCATGTACACATTTGTTTAATTCCACCACTGGATATTTCAAATATAAAATGATATTTTCTCAGTTTAGTGACATTAAACTTACATGACCTGCTGTAAAGGAGCTGATATGAACATCATTGCTGGCTGAAAGTGAACAGATTCACCCATTTATGTTACTGATGCTCCTCTTTCAACCTGAGATACATCACAGACCGGCGGTGAAGCCTCTCCACCTCCTCTATTAAATATATAATGATATAAAATGAAAATGTCTGCTGACGTAGTGAAGTGTGTTTTCACCTAAAAAAGCTACACAGCGATACCACAAGTCAGGAATCCTGGTGACATACAGGAGTACAGCGCCTCTGGCTGCATGCAAGTTCAGTTCTGGAAGGAAAGCACTCTGCTGGAATAATCCTCCACATCTCAGAGTCACAGTCAATAAGGCTCTTCGACTACAGGAAAACAAACTGAAAAGCCATTTATATTGTCTCTTGAATCTTTTAAACCACCACTTCGTCTCTGAGTAGACATTTTAAAATATATCTGTTGGCAAACTCATTTTTAGAGTTACAAACTCAAGAAAAAAGGCAGGAAGGCCAGTTCTCTCTTCTCCAGTTCAAGTGATCGTGAATGGAAAGGAGCAGGAAATCACCTCTTTCTAGCATGTCGTGTTGAAGAAGTGAGATGAGGCTAATTCTAAGCTAATGATGGCTGCTGTGTTGTCATGTTTGGAGGCGGAGTATAAAGATGTCGGGGTCTATACACTGAGGAAACTGTTCAACGTGTATCAACCCAAATGTTGTATTATAAAATCATACAAAAGAAGCAGAAAACGTTGTGATAGGTTTCTCGGAGGAGATAGTGTGTGTTTTTGAGTTTTGCATACAGAAGTTCATGAAACTTGCTTCAGAGATGAGTTCTTTTCTTTCTAAATGCCACCATCCTGCAGACAGCGCTCTGTATGCAGAGACTCCTCTCCATGTTATCTCCTGTAACAGATAGCATCTTCATCCTTTTCATATCCATACACTTCCCAGATATGCTGTCCTCGGACCGATGGGGTGGAGTTGTGGTTTGGAGATACCGATCCTCAGACCCGGTTGTGATAAGGCTCCATTCACACCGTGTTCGCTATCATCCAGACTGCTGACGGAGGGTTTTCTTAAACCATTAGCTGGAGAGCATCACTTGACAGGCCTCGTCCGTTAATACCCGCTTTGATAAACACGGAGCGTACTGGCTCCATTAATGGACCTCTGCTGACGTCGTCCACACTAACCGTACGACGAACCGTCTGCTGAAGGTCGGAGTCTCTTCCTGTCCGTTAATCGCTGCTCTCGTCTGTCAGTCTGTCTCACAAAACAACTGCTCGCTGGGCCTATTGTTTTCTGTCAGATTAGGTGGTTAGTAAGTAATGAGAGGCACTTGGGTTTATTTTTCCAACAAGAGGCTCTTATGTTTATGCCTGCCTCCAGTGAGCAGCACCGAGCGGCTCCCCAGACCAGCCGGGGCCGCGACGGCCGGCTGAAGCAGCTCAGCACATTTTCCCATCGAGAGCCAATTAGCCCCAAATTCTCCAGGGTGCTTTGAGCTGGGCTGCAGCCTCCATACGGCCTGCATACGGACACCATACGGACTCCATACGGCCTGCATACGGACACCATACGGACTCCATACGGCCTGCATACGGACACCATACGGACTCCATACGGCCTGCATACGGACACCATACGGACTCCATACGGACTCCATACGGACACCATACGGACTCCATACGGACTCCATACGGACACCATACGGACTCCATACGGACTCCATACGGACTCCATACGGCCTGCATACGGACACCATACGGACTCCATACGGACTCCATACGGACACCATACGGACTCCATACGGACTCCATACGGACTCCATGCGGACACCATACGGACTCCATACGGACACCATACGGACTCCATACGGACACCATACGGACTCCATACGGACTCCATACGGACTCCATACGGCCTGCATACGGACACCATACGGACTCCATACGGACTCCATACGGACACCATACGGACTCCATACAGACACCATACGGACTCCATACGGACACCATACGGACACCATACGGACTCCATACGGACACCATACGGACTCCATACGGACTCCATACGGACACCATACGGACTCCATACGGACTCCATACGGACACCATACGGACTCCATACAGACACCATACGGACTCCATACGGACACCATACGGACACCATACGGACTCCATACGGACACCATACGGACTCCATACGGACTCCATACGGACACCATACGGACTCCATACAGACACCATACGGACTCCATACGGACACCATACGGACTCCATACGGACTCCATACGGACACCATACGGACTCCATACGGACTCCATACGGACTCCATACGGCCTGCATACGGACACCATACGGACTCCATACGGACACCATACGGACTCCATACGGACTCCATACGGACACCATACGGACTCCATACGGACTCCATACGGACACCATACGGACTCCATACAGACACCATACGGACTCCATACGGACACCATACGGACACCATACGGACTCCATACGGACACCATACGGACTCCATACGGACTCCATACGGACACCATACGGACTCCATACAGACACCATACGGACTCCATACGGACACCATACGGACTCCATACGGACTCCATACGGACACCATACGGACTCCATACGGACTCCATACGGACTCCATACGGCCTGCATACGGACACCATACGGACTCCATACGGACTCCATACGGACACCATACGGACTCCATACGGACTCCATACGGACTCCATGCGGACTCCATACGGACTCCATACGGACACCATACGGACTCCATACGGCCTGCATACGGACACCATACGGACTCCATACGGACTCCATACGGACACCATACGGACTCCATACGGACTCCATACGGACTCCATGCGGACACCATACGGACTCCATACGGACTCCATACGGACTCCATGCGGACACCATACGGACTCCATACGGACTCCATACGGACTCCCTACGAACACCATGCGGACTCCATACGAACACCATGCGGACTCCATACGAACACCATGCGGACTCCATACGGACTCCATGCGGACTCCATACGGACTCCATGCGGACTCCATACGGCCTGCATACGGACTCCATACGGACTCCATACGGACTCCATACGGACACCATACGGACTCCATACGGACACCATACGGACACCATACGGACTCCATACGGACTCCATACGAACACCATACGGACTCCATACGGACACCATGCGGCCTCCATACGAACTCCATGCGGACTCCCTACGAACACCATGCGGACTCCATACGGACTCCATACGGACTCCCTACGAACACCATGCGGACTCCATACGGACTCCCTACGAACACCATGCGGACACCATACGGACACCATACGGACACCATGCGGACTCCATACGGACACCATGCGGACTCCATACGAACACCATACGGACTCCATACGGACACCATGCGGCCTCCATACGAACACCATGCGGACTCCCTACGAACACCATGCGGACTCCATACGAACACCATGCGGACTCCATACGGACACCATGCGGACACCATACGAACACCATACGGACTCCATACGGACTCCATACGGACTCCCTACGAACACCATGCGGACTCCCTACGAACACCATGCGGACTCCATACGAACACCATGCGGACTCCATGCGGACTCCATGCGGACTCCATACGGACACCATACGGACTCCATACGGACTCCATGCGGACTCCATACGAACACCATGCGGACTCCCTACGAACACCATGCGGACTCCATACGAACACCATGCGGACACCATACGAACACCATGCGGACTCCATACGAACACCATGCGGACTCCCTACGAACACCATGCGGACTCCATACGAACACCATGCGGACTCCATACGAACACCATGCGGACTCCATGCGGACTCCATACGGACACCATACGGACTCCATACGGACTCCATGCGGACTCCATACGAACACCATGCGGACTCCATACGAACACCATACGAACTCCATGCGGACTCCATGCGGACTCCATACGGACACCATGCGGCCTCCATACGAACACCATGCGGCCTCCATGCGGCCTCCATACGAACACCATGCGGACTCCATACGAACACCATGCGGACTCCATGCGGACTCCATGCGGACTCCATACGGACACCATACGGACTCCATACGGACTCCATGCGGACTCCATACGAACACCATGCGGACTCCCTACGAACACCATGCGGACTCCATACGAACACCATGCGGACACCATACGAACACCATGCGGACTCCATACGAACTCCATGCGGACTCCATGCGGACTCCATACGGACACCATACGGACTCCATACGGACTCCATGCGGACTCCATACGAACACCATGCGGACTCCATACGAACACCATACGAACTCCATGCGGACTCCATGCGGACTCCATACGGACACCATGCGGACTCCATACGAACACCATGCGGACTCCATACGGACACCATGCGGACTCCATACGAACACCATGCGGACTCCATACGAACACCATACGGACACCATGCGGACTCCATACGAACACCATGCGGACTCCATACGAACACCATACGAACTCCATGCGGACTCCATACGGACACCATGCGGCCTCCATACGAACACCATGCGGACTCCCTACGAACACCATGCGGACTCCCTACGGACACCATGCGGACTCCATACGAACACCATGCGGACTCCCTACGAACACCATGCGGACTCCATACGAACACCATGCGGACTCCATACGGACACCATGCGGACTCCATACGGACACCATGCGGCCTCCATACGAACACCATGCGGACTCCCTACGAACACCATGCGGACTCCATACGGACACCATGCGGACTCCATACGAACACCATGCGGACTCCATACGGACACCATGCGGACTCCATACGAACACCATGCGGACTCCATACGAACACCATACGAACTCCATGCGGACTCCATGCGGACTCCATACGGCCTCCATGCGGCCTCCATACGAACACCATGCGGCCTCCATGCGGCCTCCATACGAACACCATACGGCCTCCATGCGGCCTCCATACGAACACCATACGGCCTCCATGCGGCCTCCATACGGCCTCCATACGGACACCATACAGACTCCATGCGGACTCCATACGGCCTCCATGCGGCCTCCATACGAACACCATGCGGCCTCCATGCGGCCTCCATGCGGCCTCCATACGAACACCATACGGCCTCCATGCGGCCTCCATGCGGCCTCCATACGAACAC
>NW_027185385.1:997004-1017004 GCF_022577435.1 Embiotoca jacksoni | reverse complement strand
CAGCGACCACTATCTCAGCTCAGGAAGTGGTGTGTGTGTGTGTGTGTGTGTGTGTGTGTGTGTGAGAGTGAGTGAGAGTGTGTGTGTGAGGGAGAGTATGTGAGTGTGCATGAGTGTGTGTGTGTGAGTGTGCGTGTGAGTGTGAGTGTGTGCTTGTGTGAGTGTGTGGGTGTGTGCGCGTGAGTGAGTGTGAGTGAGTGTGCGCGAGTGAGTGTGTGTGTGTGTGTGCGTGTGAGTGTGCGCTTGAGTGTGTGAGTACGAGTGAGTGTGTGTGTGTGAGTGTGTGTGTGTGTGTGTGAGAGTGTGTGCATGAGTGTGTGTGTGTGAGTGTGTGTGTGTGTGTGTGTGTGTGTGTGTGTGTGTGTGTGTGTGTGTGTTGCACTTAGCCACAGACTAACAACTGCTTATTAGCCGGTCTATAATGATCCATAATAATTATGCAGAGAGTCGGTGATGTGCTGCTGATGGTCTATTATTTAGTGTAATGATGGAGGGAACATGGAGAAGGAGGAAGCTGCTCATGGCAGCTGAAAGCCAGAGAGGTTTTATCATCATGATAAATCTCAGAGATTCAAAACGATCTGAGAGGCAGAATAATGGGAGGTTATTTCCAGCAAAACTATATAACAGTTGAAGGGTTGTAATCGTGTGACTATTTTACAGTATGATAACCACCTCAGAAAATATCCAAAATAAACAATATTTCACTATTATTATTGATATTATAGATAAGATATGATATAAAAAAAAAATCTAAATAAATCTAAAATATATCATTATCAGTTCCAAAAACTATCAAAAATTGAAAACAGAAGGGTTTTGTGGGGCTAAAAAAATTATCTCTATTGTAATTTAAACTTGATTTTAACAGAAATATGTGGAAACAAATCTCCCTTTTGAAAATGAATGAAAAATAAGAACGTTTTCCATCTTATGTTTGAACAATAGAAGCAGAAACTGGAGCAGGATCTTTAAAAATCATCCACTCCCTTTAGAAATAAGTAAACCTCCTTTTAAACAACATAAATTAGATTTTTTTTTTTTTTTTGGCTGTTTTCTTGGGCTCATATTTCCATAGCAGCGTTTGCAGGTCATGATGAATACATATCAGGATGTTGACGTGGTCCGGACTCAGTCGGACCACTGAGGAGATGTTTGGTCTGTGTTCCCCTCCGGCTGCCTCCGGTTCGGTTCCCTCCCTCTGTGCTGTTCCTCTGTATTTCCCTCCCTCTGTGTGCTGTTCCTCTGTGTTCCCTCCCCCCCTCTGTGCTGTTCCTCTGTGTTCCCTCCCTCTGTGTGCTGTTCCTCTGTGTTCCCTCCCTCCCTCTGTGCTGTTCCTCTGTGTTCCCTCCCTCCCTCTGTGCTGTTCCTCTGTGTTCCCTCCCCTGCTCTGTGCTGTTCCTGTGTGTTCCCTCCCTCCCTCTGTGTGCTGTTCCTCTGTGTTCCCTCCCTCTGTGTGCTGTTCCTCTGTGTTCCCTCCCCCCCTCTGTGATAAGTAATAAACAGAATCGTGAACATGATTTTAAAAATCGCATGTACCTAAAACATGCTGTTTAACTAAAGCACGTTGGCTCCAGTGGAGGAAGTATTGTCATTCCTAATATCACTCAGTGTCCTGCATGGAGAATTATTAGTTAACTAATGGACAGTATAAATGTAAATCAAAATTAAAACTGCAAGCAGTGATGTACGGGCCCTCACACTCCGGGACATCCAACTTTGCCGCATCGTCACGGCGACGCCCATTGACAAAGTCGAACGAATGTCTCAATATATCATCAACTACATGTTTAGGTTGTTGTGACCCGACTTTACGTTCATGGGATCAACCAGCTCGACGTAGAATGTGAACGTATGAAAAGTGTCATTTCCAGTGTCCACCAGGGGGCGCTATGACTATGAGCGAATATTACCCCACAGGGGTCTTCAGGGCGGGGCTGTTATCATACCTGTGATGTTTGGAGAAGGTCGGTCCATGTACATAAGATTTAAAGCAACTCCTAGTTTCATGGCGAGACGCTCAAAATGGCCGCCACGCTACAGGCACACACATCGATGAAAACAAATTATTTTGATAACTTTTAATCCCAAACATGTTTTCTATCCAGAGAACCGAAATTCAAGCCGGTGCGACAAAATCCCTCGAAGGAGTTCAACAAAGTTCAACGTGTCAGAATCGGCCAAAATGGCGACTAAATTCAAAATGGTGGACTTCCTGTCGAGTTGACGTAACGGTGCCATGTAACTTTTTAGTGCGTCCAGGTGTGATACACGTGTCCACCGGATTTGGTGAATTTAAGTAAATGTGGCCGCCGGGGCATCTCTGTAGGGGGCGCTCTCGAGCCATTTGGCCACGCCCACTCGCGACTCCACTAGAATCCGAAAGTTTTCGCCGGGAGACAAATGTGTTTCCACTTTCATGAGTTTTAGAAGATGATAAAGCCTCCAAAAAGGAAAATCACTTCACGTAAGAGCAACTAACGACTAAGAAGAACGACAACGACTAAAAATTTTTTTACGAAAAACAACAGGGCTTTCACACCGATGCTCGGTGCTCGGGCCCTAATTAAATATACTGAATGCAGAAGAATGTCTCCAGTTATTCTGTTATATATATGAGGCATGCATTCATGTAAAAGCAGGATTCTGCCATTGGAGTTGGTTGAGATGGAGCTCTGCAACTCATCATCATTTTACTACTGATTAATATCCTGATTATTTTCTTTGCTTATAAAAATTCATGTGTTCGAAACAATTATCAAAGTAGTTCTTAATTTACTGGAGGTAAGTCTCTAAAAATGCAGAATGCCACATGAATATAACATCCATCCATTATCTATACCCGCTTTATCCTGAAGAGGGTCCCGGTGGGGGTGGAGCCTATCCCAGCTCACTTTGGGCGAAGGCAGGGTTCACCTGGACAGATCACCAGTCCATCACAGGACATAGAGACAGACGGACCTCAGGGACATTTGTAGAACCACCAGCTAACCTGAGGTTCATGTTTCTGGATGGTGGGAGGAAGCTGGAGAACCGAGAGAACCCACGCAGGCACACGGTGAACATGCAGACTCACAGGAAGGCCCGGATTTGAACCCAGAACCTTTTTGCTGTGAGGCGACAGTGCTAACCACTGCACCACTGTGGTGCCCCCACCCATGAATATAATATTGTTAAGAATAATCAGAGTCAGACTGAAACACCTTAATAAGAGCTTTCTTCAGAGGCAAACACTTCATATGCATAAAAATATCTGGCTGAACAAATCAGTCTTGTGTCAGAGGGAAGCAGCTTCCAGTGCAGCAGGACATCATGACTGCAGAGTGCATGATAATAAACTCACACATGAATATCTGTGAGCTGCACCATCAAATAAACAGTAAGAAACAGCTGCTGTACTTCCTGTCCGCTGTGTCTCAGCTCAGCCAGAGAGCTGCTGTGTTCAGAGTCCGTGCACCCAGCAGCATCGTTACTACAGATGGACACGGCTGGAAGAACCGCTCTGTAAATCAGTGACAGTGTTTTAATGAGGTTTATTACACGCCTAAATACAAGGGTCCTGTCTGCTGCTGGTCAGAGACTCACCGGGCCGGCCGGACCTCCCAACACGGCACCGGCCTTCCTGTAAGCCTCCATCTCGGATGAGGCTGCAACAACAGGTCCTGCTCTCTGCCGTGTTTCATGACCTGAACTATGGCTCCTCAAGGAGCCTGATGGATTCTGGGTAGACAGATTTGAATAATGCAAAGGGAAACAAAGTGGATTTAAAGGCAGCGGTGCTCCTTTCTGTTCGGCTGCTGAGTGCACTCACACTTTATTACACTTAATATTTTCCTGTCAGCAGGATATCAAAAAGAATCTGTCAGCCTTGATGTTGGATGTTTAGCGTGTCGCTCTGCAGCGCTGCTGCTTCATCTGTCAGTCTGTTCAGACGAGTCATGACCAGCACGCCTCCTACATGTTTCTAACCT
Organism: Embiotoca jacksoni; assembly: GCF_022577435.1. NCBI lineage: Eukaryota > Metazoa > Chordata > Actinopteri > Embiotocidae > Embiotoca > Embiotoca jacksoni. Next base: position 1,013,033 of record NW_027185385.1, on the reverse strand, counting down.
GCAGGAATGCAGTGAACACAGAGTGTGAAGTGGACAAGAAGATGTCAGACGTGGAGTGTGTATGTGTGCGTGTGTTTTTTTGTGTGTGTTAGTGTTAGTGTGTGTGTGTGTGTGTGTGTTAGTGTGTGTGTGTGTGCGTGTTTGTGTGTGTTAGTGTGTGTGTGTGTGTGTGTGTGTGTTGGAGCAGAGGTCTGCTCCTCACTCTGCCCGACATCAATATACTGTTGTTAAGCTTGGATACACTGTTTTTAAAATTCATTCACATTTGTGCAATATGTCTTAAATGGTGGAAAATACAGATAGGCAGGCAGAGACACACAGAGAGAGACAGGGACAGACAGAGACAAACAGACACACAGACCAAGAGAGAGACAGACAGACAAAGAGAGACGGAGACAGGCAGAAACACAGGCAGACAGACAGGCTTAAATGATCCCACAAGAGGACATTTTTCCACTACAGTAGCGTGGATTAGAAAGAGCGTTCGTAAAGTAACATAGCATAAAGTAACGTAACATAGCATAAAGTAACGTAACATAGCATAAAGTAACGTAACATAGCGTAACGTAACGTCACATAGCGTAACGTCACATAGCGTAACGTCACATAGCGTAACGTAACGTAACATAGCGTAACGTAACGTCACATAGCGTAACGTAACGTCACATAGCGTAACGTAACAGCGTAACGTAACGTAACATAGCGTAAAGTAACGTAACATAGCGTAACGCAACGTAACATAGCGTAACGTAACATAGCGTAACGTAACAGCGTAAAGTAACGTCACATAGCGTAACGTAACGTAACAGCGTAACGTCACATAGCGTAAAGTAACGTCACATAGTGTAACGTAACATAGCGTAACGTAACAGCGTAAAGTAACGTCACATAGCGTAACGTAACATAGCGTAACGTAACAGCGTAAAGTAACGTCACATAGCGTAACGTAACATAGCGTAACGTAACAGCGTAAAGTAACGTCACATAGCGTAACGTAACGTAACAGCGTAACGTAACGTCACATAGCGTAAAGTAACGTCACATAGCGTAACGTAACAGCGTAACGTAACGTCACATAGTGTAAAGTAACGTCACATAGCGTAAAGTAACGTAACATAGCGTAACGTCACAGCGTAAAGTAACATAGCGTAACGTAACGTAACATAGCGTAACGTAACGTAACATAACGTAACGTAACATAGCGTAACGTCACATAGCGTAACGTAACGTAACAGCGTAACGTAACGTAACATAGCGTAAAGTAACGTAACATAGCGTAACGCAACGTAACATAGCGTAACGTAACATAGCGTAACGTAACAGCGTAAAGTAACGTCACATAGCGTAACGTAACGTAACAGCGTAACGTCACATAGCGTAAAGTAACGTCACATAGTGTAAAGTAACGTCACATAGCGTAACGTAACATAGCGTAACGTAACAGCGTAAAGTAACGTCACATAGCGTAAAGTAACGTAACATAGCGTAAAGTAACGTAACATAGCGTCACGTCACAGCGTAAAGTAACATAGCGTAACGTAACGTAACATAGCGTAACGTAACGTAACAGCGTAACGTAACGTCACAGTGTAAAGTAACGTCACATAGCGTAACGTAACGTAACAGCGTAACGTAACGTAACAGCGTAACGTAACGTCACATAGCGTAAAGTAACGTCACATAGCGTAACGTAACGTAACAGCGTAACGTAACGTCACATAGCGTAAAGTAACGTAACATAGCGTAAAGTAACGTAGCATAGCGTCACGTCACAGCGTAAAGTAACATAACGTAACGTAACATAGCGTAACGTAACGTAACATAGCGTAACGTAACGTAACATAGCGTAACGTAACAGCGTAACGTAACGTAACATAGCGTAACGTAACGTAACAGCGTAACGTAACGTCACATAGCGTAAAGTAACGTAACATAGCGTAACGTAACGTAACATAGCGTAACGTAACGTCACATAGCGTAACGTAACGTAACAGCGTAAAGTAACGTAACATAGCATAACGTCACATAGCGTAACGTAACATAGCGTAACGTAACGTCACATAGCGTAACGTAACGTCACATAGCGTAAAGTAACGTAACATAGCGTAACGTCACATAGCGTAAAGTAACGTAACATAGCGTAACGTAACGTAACATAGCGTAAAGTAACGTAACATAGCGTAACGTCACATAGCGTAAAGTAACGTAACATAGCGTAACGTCACATAGCGTAAAGTAACGTAACATAGCGTAACGTCACAGCGTAAAGTAACGTAACATAGCGTAACGTAACATAGCGTAACGTAACGTAACATAGCGTAACGTAACAGCGTAACGAAACGTAACATAGCGTAACGTAACGTAACATAGCGTAACGTAACGTAACAGCGTAACGTAACGTCACATAGCGTAACGTAACGTAACAGCGTAAAGTAACGTAACATAGCATAACGTAACATAGCATAACGTCACATAGCGTAACGTCACATAGCGTAACGTAACATAGCGTAACGTAACATAGCGTAACGTAACGTCACATAGCGTAACGTAACGTAACAGCGTAAAGTAACGTCACATAGCGTAAAGTAACGTAACATAGCGTAAAGTAACGTAGCATAGCGTCACGTCACAGCGTAAAGTAACATAACGTAACGTAACATAGCGTAACGTAACGTAACATAGCGTAACGTAACAGCGTAACGTAACGTAACATAGCGTAACGTAACGTAACAGCGTAACGTAACGTCACATAGCGTAAAGTAACGTCACATAGCGTAACGTAACGTCACATAGCGTAACGTAACGTAACAGCGTAACGTAACGTCACATAGCGTAACGTAACGTAACAGCGTAAAGTAACGTAACATAGCATAACGTCACATAGCGTAACGTAACGTAACATAGCGTAACGTAACGTCACATAGCGTAACGTAACGTAACAGCGTAACGTAACGTCACATAGCGTAACGTAACGTAACAGCGTAAAGTAACGTAACATAGCATAACGTCACATAGCGTAACGTAACGTAACATAGCGTAACGTAACGTCACATAGCGTAACGTAACGTCACATAGCGTAACGTAACAGCGTAAAGTAACGTCACATAGCGTAACGTCACATAGCGTAAAGTAACGTAACATAGCGTAACGTCACATAGCGTAAAGTAACGTAACATAGCGTAACGTCACAGCGTAAAGTAACGTAACATAGCGTAACGTAACATAGCGTAACGTAACGTAACATAGCGTAACGTAACAGCGTAACGAAACGTAACATAGCGTAACGTAACGTAACATAGCGTAACGTAACGTAACAGCGTAACGTAACGTAACATAGCGTAACGTAACAGCGTGAAGTAACGTAACATAGCATAACGTCACATAGCGTAACGTCACATAGCGTAACGTAACATAGCGTAACGTAACATAGCGTAACGTAACGTCACATAGCGTAAAGTAACGTAACATAGCGTAACGTAACGTCACATAGCGTAACGTAACATAGCGTAACGTAACATAGCGTAACGTAAAGTAACGCAACATAGCGTAAAGTAACGCAACATAACGTAAAGTAACGTCACATAGCGTAAAGTAACGTAACATAGCGTAGCGTAACGTAACATAGCGTAACGTAACATAGCGTAAAGTAACGTCACATAGCGTAACGTAACGTAACATAGCGTAAAGTAACGTAACATAGCGTAACGTAGCGTAACGTAACGTCACATAGCGTAACGTAACATAGCGTAACGTAACGTCACATAGCGTAGCGTAACGTAACGTAACAGCGTAACGTAACATAGCGTAACGTAACATAGCGTAACGTCACATAGCGTAACGTAACGTAACAGCGTAACGTAACGTAACATAGCGTAACGTAACAGCGTGAAGTAACGTAACATAGCATAACGTCACATAGCGTAACGTCACATAGCGTAACGTCACATAGCGTAACGTCACATAGCGTAACGTAACATAGCGTAACGTAACATAGCGTAAAGTAACGTAACATAGCGTAACGTAACGTCACATAGCGTAACGTAACAGCGTAACGTCACAGCGTAAAGTAACGTAACATAGCGTAACGTAAAGTAACGCAACATAGCGTAAAGTAACGCAACATAACGTAAAGTAACGTCACATAGCGTAAAGTAACGTAACATAGCGTAACGTAACATAGCGTAAAGTAACGTCACATAGCGTAACGTAACGTAACATAGCGTAAAGTAACGTAACATAGCGTAACGTAGCGTAACGTAACGTCACATAGCGTAACGTAACATAGCGTAACGTAACATAGCGTAGCGTAACGTAACGTAACAGCGTAACGTAACATAGCGTAACGTAACATAGCGTAACGTCACATAGCGTAAAGTAACGTAACATAGCGTAAAGTAACATCACATAGCGTAACGTAACGTAACATAGCGTAAAGTAACGTCACATAGCGTAACGTAACGTAACATAACGTAACGTAACATAGCGTAAAGTAACGTAACATAGCGTAAAGTAACATCACATAGCGTAACGTAACGTAACATAGCGTAAAGTAACATAACGTAACGTCACATAGCGTAACGTAACATAGCGTAACGTAACGTCACATAGCGTAAAGTAACGTAACATAGCGTAAAGTAACGTCACATAGCGTAACGTAACGTAACATAACGTAACGTAACATAGCGTAAAGTAACGTAACATAGTGTAAAGTAACTTCACATAGCGTAAAGTAATGTAACGTAGCGTAACGTAACGTAGCGTAACGTAACGTAGCGTAACGTCACATAGCGTAACGTAACGTAACATAGCGTAACGTAACATAGCGTAAAGTAACGTAACATAGCGTAAAGTAACGTAACATAGCGTAAAGTAACGTCACATAGCGTAACGTAACGTAACATAGCGTAAAGTAACGTAACATAGCGTAAAGTAACGTCACATAGCGTAACGTAACGTCACATAGCGTAACGTAACGTAACATAGCGTAAAGTAACGTAACATAGCGTAAAGTAACGTCACATAACGTAACGTAACGTAACATAGCGTAACGTAACGTAACATAGCGTAAAGTAACTTCACATAGCGTAACGTAACATAACATAGCGTAAAGTAACGTAACATAGCGTAAAGTAACGTCACATAGCGTAACGTAACGTAACATAGCGTAAAGTAACGTAACATAGCGTAAAGTAACGTCACATAGCGTAACGTAACGTAACATAGCGTAACGTAACGTAACATAGCGTAAAGTAACTTCACATAGCGTAAAGTAATTTCACATAGCGTAAAGTAATGTAACGTAGCGTAACGTAACGTAACGTCACATAGCGTAACGTAACGTCACATAGCGTAAAGTAACTTCACATAGCGTAACGTAACGTAACGTAGCGTAACGTAACGTAACGTCACATAGCGTAACGTAACGTCACATAGCGTAAAGTAACTTCACATAGCGTAAAGTAACTTCACATAGCGTAACGTAACGTAACGTAGCGTAACGTAACATAGCGTAAAGCAACGTAACATAGCGTAACGTAACATAGCGTAACGTAACGTCACATAGCATAAAGTAACGTAACATAGCGTAACGTCACGTAACATAGCCTAACGTAACGTAACATAGCGTAACGTAACAGCGTAAAGTAACGTCACATAGCGTAACGTAACGTAACATAGCGTAAAGTAACGTAACATAGCGTAAAGCAACGTAACATAGCGTAACGTAACATAGCGTAACGTAACGTCACATAGCATAAAGTAACGTAACAGCGTAAAGTAACGTCACATAGCGTAACGTAACGTAACATAGCGTAAAGTAACGTAACATAGCGTAAAGCAACGTAACATAGCGTAACGTAACATAGCGTAACGTAACATAGCGTAGCGTAACGTAACGTAACAGCGTAACGTAACATAGCGTAACGTAACATAGCGTAACGTCACATAGCGTAAAGTAACGTAACATAGCGTAAAGTAACATCACATAGCGTAACGTAACGTAACATAGCGTAAAGTAACGTCACATAGCGTAACGTAACGTAACATAGCGTAACGTAACGTAACATAGCGTAAAGTAACTTCACATAGCGTAAAGTAATTTCACATAGCGTAAAGTAATGTAACGTAGCGTAACGTAACGTAACGTCACATAGCGTAACGTAACGTCACATAGCGTAAAGTAACTTCACATAGCGTAACGTAACATAGCGTAACGTAACGTCACATAGCATAAAGTAACGTAACAGCGTAAAGTAACGTCACATAGCGTAACGTAACGTAACATAGCGTAAAGTAACGTAACATAGCGTAAAGCAACGTAACATAGCGTAACGTAACATAGCGTAACGTAACATAGCGTAGCGTAACGTAACGTAACAGCGTAACGTAACATAGCGTAACGTAACATAGCGTAACGTCACATAGCGTAAAGTAACGTAACATAGCGTAAAGTAACATCACATAGCGTAACGTAACGTAACATAGCGTAAAGTAACGTCACATAGCGTAACGTAACGTAACATAACGTAACGTAACATAGCGTAAAGTAACGTAACATAGCGTAAAGTAACATCACATAGCGTAACGTAACGTAACATAGCGTAAAGTAACATAACGTAACGTCACATAGCGTAACGTAACATAGCGTAACGTAACGTCACATAGCGTAAAGTAACGTAACATAGCGTAAAGTAACGTCACATAGCGTAACGTAACGTAACATAACGTAACGTAACATAGCGTAAAGTAACGTAACATAGTGTAAAGTAACTTCACATAGCGTAAAGTAATGTAACGTAGCGTAACGTAACGTAGCGTAACGTAACGTAGCGTAACGTCACATAGCGTAACGTAACGTAACATAGCGTAACGTAACATAGCGTAAAGTAACGTAACATAGCGTAAAGTAACGTAACATAGCGTAAAGTAACGTCACATAGCGTAACGTAACGTAACATAGCGTAAAGTAACGTAACATAGCGTAAAGTAACGTCACATAGCGTAACGTAACGTCACATAGCGTAACGTAACGTAACATAGCGTAAAGTAACGTAACATAGCGTAAAGTAACGTCACATAACGTAACGTAACGTAACATAGCGTAACGTAACGTAACATAGCGTAAAGTAACTTCACATAGCGTAACGTAACATAACATAGCGTAAAGTAACGTAACATAGCGTAAAGTAACGTCACATAGCGTAACGTAACGTAACATAGCGTAAAGTAACGTAACATAGCGTAAAGTAACGTCACATAGCGTAACGTAACGTAACATAGCGTAACGTAACGTAACATAGCGTAAAGTAACTTCACATAGCGTAAAGTAATTTCACATAGCGTAAAGTAATGTAACGTAGCGTAACGTAACGTAACGTCACATAGCGTAACGTAACGTCACATAGCGTAAAGTAACTTCACATAGCGTAACGTAACGTAACGTAGCGTAACGTAACGTAACGTCACATAGCGTAACGTAACGTCACATAGCGTAAAGTAACTTCACATAGCGTAAAGTAACTTCACATAGCGTAACGTAACGTAGCGTAACGTAACATAGCGTAAAGCAACGTAACATAGCGTAACGTAACATAGCGTAACGTAACGTCACATAGCATAAAGTAACGTAACATAGCGTAACGTCACGTAACATAGCCTAACGTAACGTAACATAGCGTAACGTAACAGCGTAAAGTAACGTCACATAGCGTAAAGTAACATCACATAGCGTAACGTAACGTAACATAGCGTAAAGTAACATAACGTAACGTCACATAGCGTAACGTAACATAGCGTAACGTAACGTCACATAGCGTAAAGTAACGTAACATAGCGTAAAGTAACGTCACATAGCGTAACGTAACGTAACATAACGTAACATAGCGTAAAGTAACGTAACATAGTGTAAAGTAACTTCACATAGCGTAAAGTAATGTAACGTAGCGTAACGTAACGTAGCGTAACGTAACGTAGCGTAACGTCACATAGCGTAACGTAACGTAACATAGCGTAACGTAACATAGCGTAAAGTAACGTAACATAGCGTAAAGTAACGTAACATAGCGTAAAGTAACGTCACATAGCGTAACGTAACGTAACATAGCGTAAAGTAACGTAACATAGCGTAAAGTAACGTCACATAGCGTAACGTAACGTCACATAGCGTAACGTAACGTAACATAGCGTAAAGTAACGTAACATAGCGTAAAGTAACGTCACATAACGTAACGTAACGTAACATAGCGTAACGTAACGTAACATAGCGTAAAGTAACTTCACATAGCGTAACGTAACATAACATAGCGTAAAGTAACGTAACATAGCGTAAAGTAACGTCACATAGCGTAACGTAACGTAACATAGCGTAAAGTAACGTAACATAGCGTAAAGTAACGTCACATAGCGTAACGTAACGTAACATAGCGTAACGTAACGTAACATAGCGTAAAGTAACTTCACATAGCGTAAAGTAATTTCACATAGCGTAAAGTAATGTAACGTAGCGTAACGTAACGTAACGTCACATAGCGTAACGTAACGTCACATAGCGTAAAGTAACTTCACATAGCGTAACGTAACGTAACGTAGCGTAACGTAACGTAACGTCACATAGCGTAACGTAACGTCACATAGCGTAAAGTAACTTCACATAGCGTAAAGTAACTTCACATAGCGTAACGTAACGTAACGTAGCGTAACGTAACATAGCGTAAAGCAACGTAACATAGCGTAACGTAACATAGCGTAACGTAACGTCACATAGCATAAAGTAACGTAACATAGCGTAACGTCACGTAACATAGCCTAACGTAACGTAACATAGCGTAACGTAACAGCGTAAAGTAACGTCACATAGCGTAACGTAACGTAACATAGCGTAAAGTAACGTAACATAGCGTAAAGCAACGTAACATAGCGTAACGTAACATAGCGTAACGTAACGTCACATAGCATAAAGTAACGTAACAGCGTAAAGTAACGTCACATAGCGTAACGTAACGTAACATAGCGTAAAGTAACGTAACATAGCGTAAAGCAACGTAACATAGCGTAACGTAACATAGCGTAACGTAACGTCACATAGCATAAAGCAACGTAACATAGCGTAACGTCACATAGTGTAAAGTAACGTCACATAGCGTAAAGTAACTTCACATAGCGTAACGTAACGTAACGTAGCGTAACGTAACATAGCGTAAAGTAACGTAACATAGCGTAAAGTAACGTAACATAGCGTAAAGTAACGTCACATAGCGTAACGTAACGTAACATAGCGTAAAGTAACGTAACATAGCGTAAAGTAACGTCACATAGCGTAACGTAACGTAACATAGCGTAAAGTAACGTAACATAGCGTAACGTAACATAGCGTAAAGTAACGTAACATAGCGTAAAGTAACGTAACATAGCGTAAAGTAACGTCACATAGCGTAACGTAACGTAACATAGCGTAAAGTAACGTAACATAGCGTAAAGTAACGTCACATAGCGTAACGTAACGTCACATAGCGTAACGTAACGTAACATAGCGTAAAGTAACGTAACATAGCGTAAAGTAACGTCACATAACGTAACGTAACGTAACATAGCGTAACGTAACGTAACATAGCGTAAAGTAACTTCACATAGCGTAACGTAACATAACATAGCGTAAAGTAACGTAACATAGCGTAAAGTAACGTCACATAGCGTAACGTAACGTAACATAGCGTAAAGTAACGTAACATAGCGTAAAGTAACGTCACATAGCGTAACGTAACGTAACATAGCGTAACGTAACGTAACATAGCGTAAAGTAACTTCACATAGCGTAAAGTAATTTCACATAGCGTAAAGTAATGTAACGTAGCGTAACGTAACGTAACGTCACATAGCGTAACGTAACGTCACATAGCGTAAAGTAACTTCACATAGCGTAACGTAACGTAACGTAGCGTAACGTAACGTAACGTCACATAGCGTAACGTAACGTCACATAGCGTAAAGTAACTTCACATAGCGTAAAGTAACTTCACATAGCGTAACGTAACGTAACGTAGCGTAACGTAACATAGCGTAAAGCAACGTAACATAGCGTAACGTAACATAGCGTAACGTAACGTCACATAGCATAAAGTAACGTAACATAGCGTAACGTCACGTAACATAGCCTAACGTAACGTAACATAGCGTAACGTAACAGCGTAAAGTAACGTCACATAGCGTAACGTAACGTAACATAGCGTAAAGTAACGTAACATAGCGTAAAGCAACGTAACATAGCGTAACGTAACATAGCGTAACGTAACGTCACATAGCATAAAGTAACGTAACAGCGTAAAGTAACGTCACATAGCGTAACGTAACGTAACATAGCGTAAAGTAACGTAACATAGCGTAAAGCAACGTAACATAGCGTAACGTAACATAGCGTAACGTAACGTCACATAGCATAAAGCAACGTAACATAGCGTAACGTCACATAGTGTAAAGTAACGTCACATAGCGTAAAGTAACTTCACATAGCGTAAAGTAACGTAACATAATGTAACGTAACATAACGTAACGTAACATAGCGTAACGTAACGTAATATAGCGTAACGTAACATAGCGTAACGTAACGTAACATAGCGTAACGTAACATAGCGTAACGTAACATAGCGTAACGTAACGTAATATAGCGTAAAGTAACGTAACATAGCGTAACATAGCGTAACGTAACGTCACATAGCGTAAAGTAACGTCACATAGCGTAAAGTAACGTCACATAGCGTAACGTAACATAACGTAACGTAACATAGCGTAACGTAACGTCACATAGCGTAACGTAACGTCACATAGCGTAAAGTAACGTCACATAGCGTAAAGTAACGTCACATAGCGTAACGTAACATAGCGTAAAGTAACGTCACATAGCGTAAAGTAACGTCACATAGCGTAACGTAACATAGCGTAACGTAACGTAACATAGCGTAAAGTAACGTCACATAGCGTAAAGTAACGTCACATAGCGTAACGTAACATAGCGTAAAGTAACGTCACATAGCGTAAAGTAACGTCACATAGCGTAACGTAACATAGCGTAACGTCACATAGCGTAAAGTAACGTAACATAGCGTAAAGTAACGCAACATAACGTAAAGTAACGTCAAATAGCGTAAAGTAACGTCACAGCGTAAAGTAACGTCACATAGCGTAAAGTAACGTAACATAGCGTAAAGTAACGCAACATAACGTAAAGTAACGTCAAATAGCGTAAAGTAACGCAACATAACGTAAAGTAACGTCACATAGCGTAAAGTAACGTAACAGCGTAAAGTAAAGTAGCGTAATGTAGCAAAGCGCAACGTAGCAAAGCGCAACGTTAAGTAGCGTAACGTTAAGTAGCGTAATGTAGCGTAGCATAGTGTATGGTATTGTAACGTATGGTATAGCAACTCAACACAACTTATGACATTGCATCTAAATGTATCGTATCGATTTTGTTGGACAATTTAGAGGCAAATATGTGGAGCACTTTCAGAACATTATTGTTTTTCATGTTTACACATTTATTTTCTCAGGAAATGTTTTACTATGTTTGCTAATATATACAATCATGTTTAAAGGGAAACTGAATTGGACCTTTTGTTGGTTCATGTATGAGAACAAATGAGGGCTGTAACGTGAGACCGTGTCAGAGGTGTCCACGGACATGTATTCCACTCATCTGGGCCTCAGACCGATACAGATGGTGCTGCTGCCACATATCGACACGTGCATCGATTACATTTGGCCTCCTGATTGCCATTTATGCTGGTGACAAATTATCCGTTAAGTGGCAGCAGCCCCGTCCATTACTGGCTCCGACCCCAACAGCTTGGCTCAGCCCTCCAGAGGGCCAGTTTACACCGAGCAGCCTGCAGATGCTGCAGGACCGGCCTCTTTAAGTGCTGATATCCTATCCGTCACTCCTCAGAGTTATCCTCCGTTTTAACCCCCCCATCTCTCAAAGGGAAACGTGTGAACATCTCCAGCGAGACAAACACAAACCAGAGTTAAAAAGTAGGATTCCAGGTTTATGGAAAAGATTCCGCAGAGATGCGACATTCAGATTTATTTTGCAATCATGGTGACAGCTGAGGTTGAAAATGTTTTCATTCCATACGCTGTCCGTTTGACCTTGGTGAGAATAATTCATCTCACTCTCAGAGCATCTTATCAAAATGCCACACTGTGCCGTTCAGACCTGGGGATGCATTCGAATGTTTGAAAGTAGTTCAAAGTAGAATGCTAAAAGGAGGATTTATTTGGGAGGAGAGGACGCCTGCCTCCATTCAGAGCCGGCTGTACATTGAAATGAAAACTGCAGGATCAAACCGTCTCCTCTCGCTGACACGACGCGCTCCAGCCTTAAACTGCTCCTCGGATCACGCTGCTGCTAATTACCATCTGCTCACTAACACTTCCTGGCCCTGTTTTCAATTACATCTCCCATAATAAGATTATAGCTTTCATTTTTAGTGTTGGCGAGGAGGCTGCGTGGCTGCTGCTCCTCCAGGTGAAGACCATTATGTGGGCAGTGGCAGCTGCTGATTCTCCTCGCTGATGGAGGGGTCGAGGGCTCAGACCACTGAGGCTGAGCTGTAATCTTCTCGTTGACATGGTGACAGTTTTCATATCGAGTCATTATTTGTGTTCCCAGTTGTGCTGTGGAGAACACTGCAGCCTTCCTCCACCAGCTCTCCTGCTCCCCTTCCCTCCTTTCATGAACTGTGGAAAAGGGAGTGTTACTCTAAAAACCCTAAATATTCCACGTTTGGCTCGTCGTGTTTCAAGAAACCGTTCATTCTCTGCATTTTGATTCTGCAGTGGAAATCATTGTCTGGGCTCAGGAACACCTCTGAAAACCGTTGAACTCAGTTCATCGCTGCATCTACAAATGCAGCAACAACTTGTTGAGTGACCACACAGTGTCCGGCACATCGTAGCCTTTTCCAGCTCGTACTTGGTGTCTCCCTGCTCTCATCGGGCAGGGCTCCCAGACATGATGCGGGGACAGACCGTCCAGGTCCTAACACGCAGCATTTCATCGGTTTCTTTCAGAAACTTCTCTTTGTGTTGTGTCTAATTGGACCTCATTGATTTACTGCTTCGAACACGCAGGCTGTCACAGCGGTTCAGTAGAAAACCATTGTTGCTTCCTGCCCCCAAAAAAATGAAGATGACACAAACAGAGAAGGTGGTTCTTGGACATTTTATTGCTTGACATAATTATCACTGTTGCCATGGAGATGGGTTTGACCTGTGAGGTGAGCTGTACCTGTGAAACCTGGACCACAGGAAGTTCTGATGAGTATCATATATATCTGAATGTGTGAGATATTACGTTTCAGTCATGAAAACTAATGTTTCATTTCATACATGAGTCAGGAGATGTTGATGCTCCTGAGATCAGAGCAGCTTGATGTCAGTGGGAAGAGATGCAGATGCATTAAGAAGAACTTCTTATTCTACAATATTTACGATGAATCGAACAGTTTAATCAGTAAAATGAAAACGAAAGTCAAATGAAAATGGGAGTATTGTGTATCCAGCACTCTTTACTTGAATTTTCCATTTGTGAGGAAACATTTTGAATCTTTGTGTTGTAAATCAAGGGTAGGACCCCCTGGTTTAGGAGCTTGACTCGTATAAGACTAAAAGTTTAGGGCAGGGGTGTCAAACATACGGCCCGGGGGCTGGATCCGGCCCGCCAGTGGGTCCAACTCGGCCCGCCGGATGACTTTGCTAAGTGTGAAAATTACAGAAAGACATAAATTGCATTTCTGAGAATATGGAGGTTTATGAGTACAAACGTTTTTTTTTTTTTTTTTTTTTAATCGATCCAGTAATTGCTTCAAAAACAGCGTAGATGCGACGTCTGCTCCGGAGGAAGAAGCGCTCGTTGCCACAGGCAGCAGCGCTCGCTGCTCACTTTGTGACGCGTTTGACGTCAAACGAATCTGCAGAGGAGAGCCGGGGCAGATCAACAGTGGGCTGATGTCTGAGTTTTTGCTCTTTATGTTTCTAGTTTATTGTAGAAAGACCTTAAAATAGGGTTTATCATCCAAAAACCTTCACCAATGATTTAAACAAAGAGAAATATTGTCGTTATGTATGCGTTATTATGCTGTGATTTTACTGGTCTGGCCCACTTGAGATCAAAGTGGGCAGTATGTGGCCCCTTAACTAAAGTGAGTTTGACACCCCTGGTTTAGGGTATCTTAAACTTTGCTGCTCATATTTTTTTTAAACTCTCTGCAGTGTAACGACGCACCGCAGTTACCTTTGCTGCAGACAGTATTCATGAGAGGTGGTGTGATAAAATGTGTTGGTCTCCACATCTGTCCTCCATCCTGAGACATCAGTTCAAATCTCCACTGAGTCCTGAGCAGGTTTGTTCCCATGAAAAGATGAAAGAATCAGCAGCTGTTTGTTAAACCTGCAATAACAGATTTTTCAAACATCATATCATTACCAAAGAAAACTTAATTCTTTTACACATCCAGTAGTTGCAAGTACAACATTTAGTGTCTTTCAACTCTGTTTTTGGTTTGTTATGTCCAGTCATGTCTGTGACGTGACGCTGAGCAGTTCGTGTACAGTGACTCTGAAGAACTGAACACTGTTGGTGCATTTACAGCTCCTGAAATATACGGAACATGTTGCATCAAAGGATCAGGAACATTTCTGTCGACCATGAACTGCTGCAGGAAGCTTTATTTATAATTATTTATATACGAGTGCAGTTCCCAATGAAAAGCCTGTTTGTCAGTATGATTCGTGGCTTGTGGTATTTCTGTGTATCATTCTTGAGAACGTAGGTGAAGACACGCATCATTTTTTTTCATTATTCAATTCAATTCAAATCAATTCTATTTATATAGCGCCAATTCACAGCATAGGTTATTTCATGGCACTTAACACATTAAAGTCCTTACAGTAGAACTTTATAATATTATACAGAGAAACCAACAATTCAACAATTCCCACATAAGCTAGGAGGAAAAAAACTCTTCTTTAAGGGAGAAAAACCTCCAACAGAGGGAAGAAAAACTCCCTTTAACAGGAAGAAAAACAAACTGGGAGCCTGAAAACTGAAGCTCCGCCTCCCATTCTACTTTTGGAAACTCTGGGAACCACAAGCAGGTTGAGAGAGAAGATCCGTCAGGATGATGTGGTTCTATAAGATCTATCAGGATGATGTGGTTCTATAAGATCTGGATTGGGCGGCACGGTGGTGCAGTGGTTAGCACTGTCACCTCACAGCAAAAAAGGTTCCGGGTTCGAATCCGGTCCTGGGCCTTTCTGTGCGGAGTTTGCATGTTCTCCCTGTGCTTGCGTGGGTTCTCTCCGGGTTCTCCGGCTTCCTCCCATCATCCAAAAACATGCACCTCAGGTCAGGTTACCTGGCGCCTCGCTAGTGGCAGCCTGCTGCAGCAGCTCCCCCCTGAGAGCCCCCCTGCTGTAGTGAAGACATTTCCCCTCGGGGATTAATAAAGTGTATAAAATAAAAAAAAATAAATAAAAAAGTCTGTCTGGATGATGTGGTTCTATTAGATCTCTGAGATCAGATGGATTCTGGTCATGAAGAACTTTGTAAGTCATCAAGAGAATTTGAAATGCTCTTCTTGATTTAACAGGAAGTCGATGAAGAGAAGCTAAAACTGGAGAAATATGATCTCTCTTGTTAAATCCCGTCAGTACTCTTGCTGCAGCATTTTGGATCAGCTGCAGGGTTTTAATGAGTAATTTGGACATCCTAACAACAAGGAATTACAATAATCTAGTCTAGAAGTAACAAACGCATGAATGAGTTTTTCTGCATCACGCTGAGGAAGGATTTTCCTGATTTTATTAATATTATGTAGATGAAAGAAGGCAGTTCTGGAGATTTGCTTTATATGGTGTCTAAAGGACAAATCCTCATCAAAGATGACTCCAAGGTTCCTCACAGTTTTGCTGGAGGCCAAGACAACGTCATCTAGAGTAACTAAGTGATTACAGAAAGAGTTTCTGAGGTGTTTAGGA
>NW_027185385.1:962004-992004 GCF_022577435.1 Embiotoca jacksoni | reverse complement strand
TGCTGTTCCTCCTCTGTTTCACTTCTTCATCAGGGAGGCTAATGTGCAATTGCCTCCTTCCCACCTGTGTGACTAACACGCTGCTGTGGTGACGCTCCTGCTCCTTCATGTAGTAAAATAAAAAGAAGGACAATGTGACAGACATCTTTGCCGTCACTGTGGGTTCTCTCGGCCGAACGCACAACAACCCACCAAAGTACAGTTTTCCAATGTGTTTATTCCACACAAACCATAACTTAGATGTCTTGTACTCTCCTGCTGGGCATCCGAGCACACGCCACATGACCTGTCCGCAGCCAGCCTGCTGCTCCATGTCCCCAGGAGTGAGTCCCGTCTGGTGACCTGCTAGGGGCTTTTTTGTGGAGAGAAACAATCAGTGATTCCCTGCAGCTGTGCTAATTAAGCCTCTTCCAGGCACCGTTCCCTGAACGTTATGAAGCATACTGAATGTGTGACATTGATCTCAGGCATCCAACCAATCAGCAGCCGTCAGTCATGTCATCATCCATCAGTGATGTCATCATCCATCAGTGATGTCATCGTTGGTTTGTGAACGTTATGAATCCTCCAGTTCAGATTCCGTCCGTCACCATCTTTGCTAGTTCGGAGCGGTTTGGAGCAGGAAGTGACCATATTTGGACGAGCTGGGGGAGGAGCCAGAGGTGGATCTGACCGATCTGATCGGAAACCTGACGATACTACGTCCCGCCCACCGATAGCTGTAACCTGACTGCACCGCAGGCCTGTCAATCAAACAGACACGCCCCCAAAAACAGGTCTTCTTGAATCTTCTTTTCTAATGAATGAGGGATTATTTTCAGATGGACCTCCAGAAAACTAAGAAGAAGGAGTGACTTTAGCTAACAACACCGAGATAAATGATGGACACATTTTATTCACTTTGGATTTGATGAGAGAAGTTGAATGGGAGTCTATGGAGCCGGAGGCTTTTTGGAGCCGACCTCTAGTGGACACTCGGTGGTATTGCAGCTGAAGACACTTCTGGATCAGAACCATCTTACAGACCTGAAGATACAAACTCTGTTGTAAACAATCTGTGTTTTCATCTGATGGTCTGTCCTCACCGTCTCCAGCAAAGACATACAAGGGTTCATGAACACAACTTGATCCTTGAAGTGTGATTAAGTTTTCTTCATGAAAATAGGTTCATAAGTTGAGAGTAGCTGCATCTGTTTCTTTTCTTCAGTTCAGACGTGATGTCTAACTCACTGAACAAATGAGCCTCAAGGAACAAAGAGTGAAAAGTGGTCTGAGATTTTAAAACAAAATGAGACGGTCACTCTTATTCGTGGATTATTTTGATATCACTGTGTGACTTGTTTTAACTCTGAGTAGAAATAGAACTGTGACCACACAGAAAGTGCTGGTATCAGTCGAAGTGCCCTGAGGGCTGATAACATGCGTGCAGGCTTCAGCGATGAGCTGCGTGTTTGATGACCTCATCGCTGTGGAATGACTGAAACCTGAAGCAGCTCTTGTTCAGCCTATTTAGCTCAAAGCTCAATGAGGATGAGTCGGAGTGTGAAGACCTCGGTGTCCCCCGTCCATCCATCTTCTGTTCACCCTTCTAACCACCTCCCACGTAGCACATGACCTGGCTGCGCTGCCACGGCGACCAGCAGCTCCACCTCTGAGTGTGACCCTCGGAGCCCGATCCCTGACATCGGGCTTTAAAGGGAGGCATGCTGGAAATGTGGTGTCGGGACACGTGGAGTGACAGCGTGGTGTGGTGGAGCTTTATTCACTTTGTTCACATGTCCATCTAAAGCTTTCATACTGGTGAGGAGAGGGACAGTCCACGTCTGCTTCAGAGAAAACAACACCTTTTACTCTTCCATTTTAGCAAAAGCATTTCAACATGTGTTCTTGTTGCTCGGGTTCTGATCATTTCAGATGTTTTGAACACTGTAGGAGCGTTTGATGTGTCGGATGTGTCAGAGGAAGCTCATCGGGCTCCAAACACTGAGGACATGAACTGGGTTCCTCTCATTTGCATTAACAGTAACCGTGCGGTTCCTCTTGTGTTGCAGTGAAGGCGTCCGACAGTGTGACGGCTCTGTACGGAGAGACCATCGTTGTTCCCTGTAACGGAGGAGTCGCAGCCTTGGACGACCTGATGTTCATCAAGTGGAAATATGTGAGTAGATTGTGATTCTGGCTCACTGACGTCAGACTTCTTAAAACATTCAGAGACACAGAAGAAGGATGGATGCAGCTTCACATTGACACGTACATTTTTATTCTAATTTTTCTTGGAATAATTCGGTAGACTAAAGATTTCTTAAATATTCAAAAGTTCTCAGATAAAGAATGAGACATTTACATTGAATAAATATGTCTTTATCATTGTTCATTTAAGTATAGGAAAATATGAAGAAGAGTTTCTAATAACAAAATTCCCAAGACACAAAATAAACTGGAAGAGAACTTCTCCGTGAAATTTAAATGTGCAGCCACTCTGTGTTTGGATATGAAGACCTGCCAGATGTTATTTATTTCACACTGTTTCCACCTGTCCGTCCTCCTCCTCTGTTCCTGTCGGCTGCAGAGAACATCTTTTCTAGATCCTTTGATTCACAATTGAAGTTTATTCAGAAAAGTCCCCCGACACACTCAGTAGGTTCAGTGCAGTCGGTCTCATTCAAGAAAACTCACTTTGAGCAGTTTTCTGCGTGAGTGCTGCAGGATGAGAAAACCAACACTGAAGAAGTGTGCAGATTTATAGCAGAAGATTCAAAAGTGCAGAAACTGTTCCTGTTGTGCACAAACGGAGCGCAGCAGCATCAAACAGATGGATTAGGAGGAAGCCAGTTTCTCTGAGACCACTGAACCCAGACTAATCCCTCATTCATTAGAAAATGAGATTCAAAAAGACCTGTTTTGGGGGGTGTGTCTATTTGATTGACAGGCCTGTGGTGCAGTCAGTTTCGGCTCCTCCCCCAGCTCATCCAAATATGGTCACTTCCTGCTCCAAATGTTTTCTATAGGATCTGTATCATGAAGGAAACTGGTGTTGGCATTCTCAAAACAAATAAATTATACGTTTTTGTATCCACCACAGCTTTAATAACAAAAAGTTCTCTAATGAAGGATTTGCTGCTTCTCTTGTCACATCTCATTGTAACTTGATATCTTTAGATGATGGACTGAGTCATGAATTCATCAAAAACTGATCTGCAGATTAATTAATTCGAAAAATAATCACGAGTTGAAAGTTGTAAAGAGTTTTTTGGGAACTAATTTTAATTAAATATAATCTAAATCAGTTTTCAGTCATTCTGAGGACATTCAAGTTCGGAAGTATTTGTTTTTAATCAAACATGTAGAAATTAAATCTTCAGTGTAAAATCAGTGGTGTGTCTCTGATTCTTGATTTTCTTTCTGCATCTTCTTCAGGCTGTTTCAGAGTGCAGCAGTTCAGATATGAACATTAACATCCAACCTAACCCTGACAGTGGGAGGGAGGCAAATGTCTGGTCTACAATTAGTACAGTTCACATTATAAACATTTAATAATCTTGATATAACCAGAATATAAGATGTAAACACAGTATCAATAAGATGAATTATGATCTGTGATGTTTAAACTACTGATATTTAAAGAAACATTACGACTGACCAAAGTTTTCTAACATTTGTTACAGTTTATGATGATGCTCCTCTTTAAGAGCTTTTTGATTTGTCCTCTGACTCCTCTCTGTGTTGTCTGCTGCTTCAGGAGAAGGACGACGGCACTCCGGGCGACCTGCTGATCAAACAGGCCCGGAACGAGCAGGCCACGGTTCAGGCCACCGACAGCTATGCCCAGCGGGTCAGCATCGACGACAAGCTCAGCCTGCTCATCAGCCAGGCCTCGCTCAAGGACCAGAAGACCTTCACCTGCATGGTGGTGTCCGACGCCAACCTCCTGGAGTACCCTGTCTCCGTGGTTGTTCACAGTAAGCTCACACACAACAACTTCATTCTCCAATTCATCTTCAATTATTATGATTATTATGATTATTATTATTATTATTATTATTATTATTAGAACCAGCACCTGTTGCTATCGTGTTTCTGCTGTCAGTCAATCTGAGGATATGATTTAATTCAGTGTTTTCACTGCTCCAAACCACAACAGCAGTCATCTGAGGACACTTTACATCATCAGAGAAACCAACCATCCAACACTTTTACATCTGTTTGTAGATGGTTCAATATCTGATCATAAGATGGATTTATTTGAGCTCTCAGAAACCTGCTGCTGCAGGAAGAGTAGGTCCGTAATAATAAACTCCTCTCTGTCATAATAACTGTCACATGACTTAAGCTTACTTATGATTCATTTGAAAGTGGGACTCTTTCACCCAAACTGAAAGCAACAAAGGACAGCTGTTGGTAAGGAGCACTGAGAGGAGGAAGAGGAGGAAGAGGAGGAAGAGCAGAGACTCGAACACTCTGCAGTGTTTGTAAAGCTGTCCACAGGCCTGATGACAGGAACTTGTCACCGTGCTCTTCTTCATGTTAGCAGCACATAGCTCACTTCCCAGAACAAAGTCCCACTAAATATACCTTCCTTATTACCCATAAGGCCACTCTCCTAAAGGGGAGGAATGTTTCTGTAAGTCACCTATTATGTCTAAACTAAACGACTAATGAAAACTTAGTTAATGAGATTTGTCTCTAAGTGTGTTGACCATTTGGGGGCAGTGCTGCTACTAAAGAGCTTTGAATGCATTTAAGATGTGTTATTTACTGCAATTTAGGAAATATAGTTTTGAATCTGAATTTCTTTCCCAAAACTGTCCATGTATCAGCTGTGAATGGAAACTTAAGCATGACAGAGAGGATCCGGCCCACGACACACTACCTGCGTGTGTGTGTGTGTGTGTGTGTGTGTGTGTGTGTGTGTGTGTGTGTGTGTGTGTGTGTGTGTGTGTGTGCTGCACCAGCGCTGCTATTATCTTTATACACTGAGTTTTTGTCGGATAATGTAATTAGGAATCGGCTGTTCGAGGTCCAGAAAATGAAGAGTTGTAACTAAAAAGGTGATTTTCAGAGCGATATACACACACACACACACACACACACACACACACACACACACACACACACACACAGAAACATCCTGCCCTTCACCTGTTAAATTACGGACATAATTCGAGACGACATTTGGTTTCTTGCTGTGATTAGAGAGTTCATGTGTGAGCACAGGTCTTTTCTCTATTTATTTTACCTTGGAACTGTGAAATTGATTAATTACAGAAATTATTATCTGTATTGAGCAAAGCAGGAACTTGTTGTTTCTCCTCTTAAAGACACATTTATGTGATTCCAAACTGATTCTGCGTTTCTGTGTTTGCAGAGAAGCCGTCATCAGTTGAGATTATGGACAAATCAGAGGTGCTGCAGAAGGACCAACTGACCGCGGTAAGACTCGCTGCAGCACATCGACAGGTTCTGAACATGAAAGTGAATATGTTTTAAGATCTGCAGCAGGTGCCGCACCGTTATGTTCTGAAGGTAAAGATTTATCCAAGTGCAGTTTGTCTGTTCGAGCTCATGAACACAGTGATGACCGCTCCACATGTGCATGTAGTCAGGAGCGTCAGTATTAGACTGAGGACGATTACTACGTCTCAGTAATTTCAGTTTGGAAATAAATCCATCGTCCTGCTTCATCATTTTTACGTGTCATGTGACTGAACAGACTTTCACGCTGTATTTCAGGCTCCTCTTATTTCTGTCGGAGTTTTATCAGAGAATACTGACAGCAAACCAGTAAACACCTAAGTTCAAAATCTAACTTTAATTCCTTGTTAAGTGTTTCTCTCCTGATTCTGCTGTTCTTCTTCACCCCTGATCATAAACTCTCTCCTCCACTGCTGTGAGAATCTGTTGGAAAAAGTTTTGAAGAGCTGCAGGTGGTCATCTGCCTCCTCTTCCTATTTAAGCCCATCTTTCCTTCCAGCACATGCAGCACACACACATCTGTTATGGATCAAGTGAGCACTGCAGCCTCAGGTGCAACTTTCACCATGATATAGTGAGGAGAGGATTCAGTGTTGAAGAAGGATGATGATGATGATGATGATGAAGGTGCAGCTTCTTCAGACTGAAGTGTGACTCCAGGTTAGAGTCAGGTGTCATGTTGAGAGGTGGAGAACCTGAGATACTGTACCTGCAGAAACGAGCAGGGACTTATTATAATATCAATGCAGTGACAGAGGCTACAGGGGACGTGCTTATTTTATCATGGGATGTCTGTGATGGTTCAGGTCACCTGTGCAGCTCCACATGTAAACTTTATCAATCAGGGAAGTTTACAGGCTGATCTTAAAAGTAGAGAAGGAGTCTTCCTCCTGAACAGAAGCAAGAAGCAGGTTCCACAGGGGAGGAGCCTAAAGACGAGTGACTGTACGGTCAGATAGTTTCTGATGTGTTGAATACGATAACTTCAGTTTGGTCTGAACACAGAACCAGAAAGTTTCAGGTTTACGTCTTCAACACACCTGAAATTTGATCAGCTGATTTGTTTCATCAATAAAAGGAGGATGTTTCAGGTGAAAAGTACTGATTCTAGAACAGAACGCAGTGGAAGTCCCACCCAGCAACCATCAGTGAGGTCATCAACATTCAGTGATATCATCAACCATCAGTGATGTCATCAACCATCAGTGATGTCATCGTTGGTTTGTGAACATTATGAATCCTCCAGTTCAGATTCTGTCCGTCACCATCTTGTTAGTTCGGAGCGGTTTGGAGCAGGAAGTGACCATATTTGGATGAGCTGGGGGAGGAGCCAGCGGTGGATCTGACCGATCTGATCGGAAACCTGACGATACTACGTCCCGCCCACCGATAGCTGTAACCTGACTGCACCACAGGCCTGTCAATCAAACAGACACGCCCCCAAAAACAGGTGTTCTTGAATCTTCTTTTCTAATGAATGAGGGATTATTTTCAGATGGACCTCCAGAAAACTAATAAGAAGGAGTGACTTTAGCTAACAACACCGAGATAACTGATGGACACATTTTATTCACTTTGGATTTGATGACAGAAGTTGAATGGGAGTCTATGGAGCCGGAGGCTTTTTGGAGCCGACATCTAGTGGCACTCGCTGGTATTGCAGCTGAAGACACTTCTGGATCAGAACCATTTTACAGACCTGAACTCTTTTAGAAACAGTCTGTAATAATAACTCTCTGCCAAAGAGTTTCTGTGTCGTTAGTTGCACCAACAGTGATGTGAAAAACTCTTACAGTATGTCCGATCTGTTTCCCTGTCATGTCCTAAAAAAGGTCCTGATTGAAGGACTCTATGGCTCCAGAAGACATCAGGACGCTGTGGGTTATAATGGAGCTCAGTCAGTTAGCACAGTGCTAATGTTAGTTAGCATACTGTCTGTAGAGCAGGATTGAAAAATACAATAATTCACTGATGTATACTACAATATATATATAAATATGCAGCCTCTGTGTTTTGAGAAGTGTGCAGCAGGTACATTTCTGAAAGAGTAGTAACTCTCATTTATTCTGAACAGAGTAAGTATTTGTAAATATATATCACACACACACATCACAGGTGCTGCAGATTTATCAGCTGCACATCCGTGATGTGAATCTCCCGTTGCACCACATCCCAAAGCTTCTATTAGATGGAGATGTGACCGTGGAGGCCGTTGGAGTCCAGTGAACTCATCGTCATGTTCCAGAAACCAGTTTGAGATGATTTGATCTTTGTGACGTGGTGCGTTATCCTGCTGGAAGCAGCCATCAGGAGACGGTCCACTGAGGACATAAAGGGACGGACACGGTCAGCAGCAATACTTGGGTAGGCTGTGGTGTTTACATGATGCTCAGCTGGTACGAAGGACCCAAAGTGGGACAAGAAAATATCAAACCACCACCATCACACCACCACCATCACACCACCACCACCATCACACCAACACCACATCACCACACCACCATCACACCACCACCAACACCACATCACCACCATCACATTACCACCACTACCACCATCACACCACCACCAGCCTGTAGGTAGGGAGGTAGTTATTTACTTTATTAATCCCCGAGGGGAAATTTTTTCGCTACAGCAGCATACAGAAGCAATAAGATACTAATAGAAATAATAGAATAAAATAATAGAATAGAATAATAGAAAAGCAATAAAATAGCAGTAAAAAATATAAATATAAAATATAAAATGCACAGTATATACAGTACATTATATATCTATATATATTATATACAATCAAACCAAGAAACACAGTCAACAGTGTTATTGTACTGTGATGGATTTTGCCAGAGGTGAGTTATTGTACAGTCTTATTGCAGTGGGCAGGAATGATCTCCTGTATCTGTCCTTGTGACAGCGGAGCTGGAGGAATCTTTTAGAGAACGTCCTCCTCTGTCCCTGCAGCAGGTGGTTGAGAGGGTGGACAGGATTATCCAATATGGACAATAGTTTGTTCAGCGTCCTCCTCTCCACCACCTTTTCCAGACTGTCCAGTTTGTAGCCGATGATGGAGCCGGCCTTCTTAACCAGTTTGTTAAGTCTGTTGGTGTCTCCGGCTCCAATGCTGCTCCTCCAGCAGACCACAGCGAAGTACAATGCACTGGCCACAACAGATGGTAGAACATCTCCAACATCTCGCTGCACACATTGAAGGATCGAAGTTTCCTCAAGAAAAAGAGTCGACTCATCACCTTCTTGTAGACAGCGTTGATGTTGGTCTTCCAGTTCAGTCTGTTGTCATGGAGACACCAGGTACTTGTACTCCTCCACCATGTCCACCTCCTCTCCCAGAACTCTCAGCGGTTGTGGAGCCGTCGTCTTCCTCCTGAAGTCGACCACCATCTCTCTGGTCCTGGCCACGTTCAGGAGGAGGTGATTTCTACCAGCCCACTCCACAAAGTCCTCCACTACTGCCCTGTACTCCTCCTCCCGTCCATCCCTTATACACCTCCACTGACTCCTCCTCCCGTCCATCCCTTATACACCGTCCACTGCAGAGTCATCAGAGAACTTCTGCAGATGTCTTGACTCTGAGTTGTACTGGAAGTCAGTTGTGTATAAGGTGAACAGAAAGGGGGACAGAACAGTTCCCTGAGGAGCTCCAGTACCACTGACCACCGTATCAGACAGCACACTGCCCAGATGGACAAACTGTGGTCTGCCTGTCAGGTAGTCATTGATCCAGGAGACGGTGGACGTGTCCACCCCCCCACCACCCGCACCACCCGCAGCTTCTCACTCAGCAGCAGTGGTTGGATGGTGTTGAATGCACTGGAGAAATCAAAGAAAGTGATTCTCACAGAGTCACCGGTTCCATCCAGATGAGACTGAGCTCGTTGCAGCAGGTAGATGATGGCATCGTCCACTCCCACATGAGGCTGGTACGCAAATTGTAGAGGGTCCAGAGAAGATTTCACCAGCGGCCTAAGGTGGGCCAAGACCAGCCTCTCCAGCACCTTCATCACATGAGATGTGAGGGCAACTGGTCGGTAGTCGTTGAGGCCAGATGGAGCCGTCTTCTTGGGGACAGGAACCAGGCAGGACGTCTTCCACAGCACCGGGACCTCCTCCTGCTTCAGGCTCAGGTTGAAGAGGTGTTGTAGGACCTCAGCCAGCTGGATGGCGTCCGGTCTTCACGACCCCGGGGCTGATGCCGTCAGGTCTTCAGGACCCCGGGGCTGATGCCGTCAGGTCCTGCAGCCTTGCGCTGGTGGATTCTCTCCAGCTGTCTCCTAACCTGGCCAGTTGTCACAGAGAGGGGGGTGAGGGGGGTGTGGGGAGGTGTCGATGGAGGAAGAGCCCTTTGAGATTGAGGGCTCTATGCAGTTCACCAGGGGGCGCAGAGGGGGGAGGGGGGAGGCAGCAGAGGTGTTTGGGAGGTGTAAGGTGTGGAAGAGACAGATGAGAGTGGTGAACTAAACCTGTTGAAGAAACAGTTTAGCTCATTTGACCTCTCCAGGTTCCCCCTGGTTGTTCCTCTCTAGGTTCCCCCTGGTTGTTCCTCTCCAGGTTCCCCCTGGTTGTTCCTCTCCAGGTTCCCCCTGGTTGTTCCTCTCTAGGTTCCCCCTGGTTGTTCCTCTCCAGGTTCCCCCTGGTTGTTTGTCTCCAGGTTCCCCCTGGTTGTTCCTCTCCAGGTTCCCCTGGTTGTTCCTCTCCAGGTTCCCCCTGGTTGTTCGTCTCCAGGTTCCCCCTGGTTGTTCGTCTCCAGGTTCCCCCCAGTTGTTCCTCTCCAGGTTCCCCTGGTTGTTCCTCTCCAGGTTCCCCCTGGTTGTCTCTCTCTCCCCTTGAACCCAGTAATCTCCTTCATACCGGTCCACACCTCCCTCACGTTGTTCTGCTGGAGTTTGGCCTCCAGCTTCCTCCTGTAGGAGTCCTTGCACTCCCTCATCTTCTCCTTCAGGTGGCGCTGCACTCTCCTGAGCTCCTCCCTGTCCCCAGACCTGAAGGCTGCTTTCTTCTGATTAAGAAGCACCTTCAGGTCACTGGTGATCCACGGCTTGTTGTTGGGGAAGCAGTGTACAGTCCGGGATGGTACGGTGGAGTGTTCACAGAATTTAATGTATTCTGTGATACAGTCCGTCCTGCTGTTGATGTCCTCCCCATGTGGTCCAAACAGCACATCCCAGTCCGTGGACTCAAAGCAGTCCTGCTGGGCGTCTTTAGCCTCCTGTGTCCACCTCCTCACAGTCCTGGTGGTCACAGGCTGCCTCTGTACCAGGGGAACATACTTGGGAGTCAGCAGGACCAGGTTGTGGTCTGATCTACCAAGGGGGGGGGGGGGGGCAGTAGCACTGAATGCATCCATGGCATTAGCATACAGTAGGTCCAGAGTTTTATTGCTCCAGGTGGGGCAGTTCACATACTGGTGCAAAGTTGGCAGTACTTTATCCAGACTGGTTAAAGTCTCCAGTAACTAACACAAATGCACCGGGATGCTTAGTCTGAAGTTTAGCCACAGTGGAGTAGATGGTGTCCACTGCTGCCTCTACGTCAGCTGATGGAGGAACGTACACAGCGATAACAATGGCGGACGGGAACTCCTTTGGTAAATAATAAGGGCGCATCCCCACGGCTAGAAGTTCAATGTCCGGGCTACAGAAACGTTCCTTCACACACATGTGGTCGGGATTACACCACCTCTCGTTCACAGACTTCAATCCCTCCACCTTTCTTCTTACCGCTCCGAACAACGTCTCCGTCCCCCCGAACAGTCCTGAAGCCGGGTACGGCCGCGCTGTGGTCCGGGAGATGTGAGTGCAGCCATGTCTCGGTGAAACACATGATGCTGCACTCCCGGTACTCTCTCTGGGTCTTTACCAGCGCCGAGCTCGTCCGTCTTGTTGGCCAACGACCTCACGTTTCCCATTAAGATCTCCGGTACCGCTGGTTTATATTTCCTCCTCTTCACCTTCATCTTAGCTCCAGCTCTGTAACCCCGCCGTCTTCTCCGAAGTTCAACGGGGATCTCAGGCCTCGCTCCGGGCAGCAGCAGTAGAGGTCTACGCAGCGCGATCAGCTGATCATGAGAGTAAACAATAACAGTGCCCCCAACCAGAAATGTGGAAAAATTACGGTCCATTACGGACCGTTAACTTAACACACGAGAGAAAGAAAAAAGAACAACTCCGAAGAGGAGAAAGGCTTAAAAAATACTAATAACAACACACTCGGGGAGGAGCTGCTGCAACAGGCTGCCGCTAGCGCGGCGCCATCTTAGTTTATAACACGTGGAAGCGCTGTACTGCTGATACAAGGTAGGATGGATCCACGCTTTCATGTCGTTGATGCCAAACTCTGACAACCATCTGAATGTGGCAGCAGAAATCCAGACTCATCAGACGGAGACGTTACTCCGATCTTCTCCTGTCCAATGAGCCGGTGTGAATCCAGCCTCAGTTTGCTGTTGTTAGCTGACAGGAGGACCCGGTGGTCTTCTGCTGCTGGAGTCCGTCTGCTTCAAGCTTCCACGTGTTGTTCAGATCTTCTCGGTTGGAACGAGTGCTTATTGGAGTTACTGTTTCCTTTCTATCATCTCCAACCAGTCTGGCTGACCTCCTCTGACCTCTGACCTCTGGCATCAACGAGGCATCAGAGAACTGCAGCTCCCTGGATATTTTCTCTTTGTCGGACCGTTCTCTGTAAAGCTAGAGATGGTTGTTCATCAGTAGATCATCAGTTAGTGAATACTCAGACCAGCCCGTCTGGCTCCAACAACCTGCCACCTTCAAATCACTGAAATCACCTTTCTTCCTGTTCTGATGCTCCGTTTGACCTTCATCAGCTCGTCTTCATCGTGTCTTCATGCCTCAATGCATTGAGCTGCTGCCATGTGATTGGCTGATCAGATATTTGCATTAACGAGCAGTTGAACAGGTGTACCTAATAAAGTGGTGATTATTTATATAAATAAATAGATATGTATATATCTATTTATTTAAGTATAAAGATATTTATGGAGGGATGTTCATGCACACCTGAATAATTGTATGTGGTGAGTTGCGGCTCACAACAGGCTGTATTAGAGGATGTGTTGAGGAGGAGGAATGTTCTTATGACTCCTTCCTTATCTGGTTCACACACAGCATATCTCTGCTGCCGTTGGTGACCTTCAGTCCTGAAGATGTAACGAGGAGGCAGGGAGGCAACATGCTTCTGAAAACAAAAAGCAATTCATCCCTGAATGAGATAGTTGTTTGTCCTCTCTGGCACACAGCCAACATTCTCCTGTTAATGTGGGATTACATGATACAACTCTAAGCACTCATCTCAGGTATTTGTGCAATTCTTCCTCCTAACAACACTGCAAACAAAAACTTTTAATGACAGAAAGTAGAAGCAGGATATCACAACAGGCAGAATGATCTAAAGAAACACAGAGAGGAAGTCAGACTGAGGCTCATTGTGGGAAACAGAAAGACTGAAGTGAACAAAGGTCACAGAAACAAGCAGCTGACAGAGAACAGGCGCTCAACACAGATGTCAGGTGGAAACAGGTGAACCAGGTCAAAGTGCAGGAAACACAAAAGGGCAGGAACGACAGGCTGGAGGACTTAAAAATAAAACAGGAAACACATAAGAGCAAATGACAAGACACAGGACTTCAAAATAAAACACAAAAAAAACAGGTTGAACAAAAGACCAGTGATGTGTTCCAGATGTTGTACTTGTGTACTAACTCTCTACTCTGAGTACATCAGTGTGTTCTCTCTGTCAGTACAGAAACATCAGAACACTACAAGTTCCAGGATGAATCACTCAGAACGCTCCAAACAAGAAGAAGTGTGATCACAGACTGTTTATAAAAGTGTTTGTAGCTTCAGGTCTGTAAAATGGTTCTGATCCAGAAGTGTCTTCAGCTGCAATACCAGCGAGTGCCACTAGAGGTCGGCTCCAAAAAGCCTCCGGCTCCATAGACTCCCATTCAACTTCTCTCATCAAATCCAAAGTGAATAAAATGTGTCCATCAGTTATCTCGGTGTTGTTAGCTAAAGTCACTCCTTCTTATTAGTTTTCTGGAGGTCCATCTGAAAATAATCCCTCATTCATTAGAAAAGAAGATTCAAGAAGACCTGTTTTTGGGGGCGTGTCTGTTTGATTGACAGGCCTGCGGTGCAGTCAGGTTACAGCTATCGGTGGGCGGGACGTAGTATCGTCAGGTTTCCGATCAGATCGGTCAGATCCACCGCTGGCTCCTCCCCCAGCTCGTCCAAATATGGTCACTTCCTGCTCCAAACCGCTCTGAACTAACAAAGATGGTGACGGACAGAATCTGAACTGGAGGATTCATAATGTTCACAAACCAACGATGACATCACTGATGGTTGATGACATCACTGATGGTTGGTGTTTGTGTGAATCTCCGGACACTTTCCACCCTAAACAGTCGCCATCTTGGCTCTGTAGAGGAAGGGAAGGGGCCACCAATGTAAAGGATTTTCAAATTAAAAGCACCTGTTCCTGAACACAAAGTGGTTCTTTTCCACTGCTGCTGCTGGACAGAAGAATCAGTGTGTTTATTGAGTGTTAAACAGAGGACACAAAAACACGTTGATTTCTGAGTAAGATAATTCAAGTTGCAGATATTTTGGAGGGTGATGTGGTCACATGATGAGGTCATTTCCTGTCAGTGTGATCTGAAACAACACAACTCTGTGTACACAGTGAGAGTCCTGACATGTGAGAGTACTATGTGTTAGTGTACTAAGGGAAGGATTCATCTGGAACTCAGCACGATTCACATATTAACACTATTATCTACATTAAACACAGTTATGTTCAAACAGTTCTGCAGTAGTTGAGGTGAAGATCTTAAATTGTTCAGTTAAAACATGTTAGGATTCATCACCAACCAAAGCTCCTGGATCTGTTCTCAGGAGTCTGAACTTATAAGATGAACTTTGCTCTGATGTTGAGATCTCTTCTGTGCTTCTTTCAGGTGGGAACATGCGTCGCAGCAGATGCTCATCCTGCTGCCCGTATCTCATGGCAGAAGAACGGGAAGCCCCTGGTCACCGATGGGAAAGGTGAGGTATCCGATATGTGTGGTGACACACCCAGAAACGAGCCGGTCCCACTGAGACCCCCTGAGGGACGGGCCGGATTGAATATCAGGGACAGGAGGAGATAAAACAATAGAAACACATCAGTCACAGACTTTTAAATGAAACAGCAGCTTCATGTCATCTGGATCAGACCAACAGCTGCAGTCATCAGGACGCTGGTTTGGAGCCGGAAACTCACTTCAACACTTTTCTCATCTGAACTGGTTTCACACAGAAAACCTGCTGATCTGGTTTCACAGCTCCTCAAACAGAAGCTGTTTGTTTGACCTGCAGCACTGACTGTGTGTGTGTGTGTGTGTGTGTGTGTGTGTGTGTGTGTGTGTGTGTGTGTGTGTGTGTGTGTGTGTGTGTGTTGGTCCTCCAGCTGTTCTCATCACCCCTAGCCTGAAGCTGGATCCGGCTACAGGCCTCTCCACCACCTCTTCCACCCTCCAGTACGCCGCCACCAAGGATGACTTCGGCGCCATCTTCTCTTGCGTGTCCACACACGAGCTGACCAATCAGGAAGCTGCCCTAGAGCCCTTCTCTATTCACTGTGAGTGGAGCGTGTATATACCATACCATACCTGTGTAACACCTGTCAGCCCCCCCCCCCCCCCCCCCCCACACACACACACACACACACACACACACACAGTTGGAGGCGGAGCTTCATCTCGTCCCAGTTTTCCTGATACTTGTTGTGTTTGTTCTTTCAGATTGTTTTTGTTCTAAACGAAGTGCTGCGCCGAGAAATTGAATGTTTGGACTCGTGCAATATGAATTTTCAGGTTCTATAGGTGCAAAAAATGATACATTTTCTCGCTGCTGTCTGAGCTCTGCAGCAGAGAAACACACACACACACACACACACACACACACAATAATACACAAAAGATCTCCTAAAACAGTTAGTTTTCAGCAACCTCCAGAACAACTCCATGACCTTATTTTTTATTCGTGACATGGTTTCAACTTCACATTTCCTGCTGAGTTGTCCTCGCAGCTGCACACTGGACAGAAACAGGAACACTTCTTTCAGCATCTTAACATCAGTTATGTTGTCAAATGAGTGCAAACGGATTTTTTTGTAAGTCATTTAACTTCTGATTGTTGGAGGAGCTGACAGGTTATATAACTCATATTTCTTCACGCAGGTCTTTATCCTGCAGGATGAATGTTTGTTCAAGCAGTAGTCCAGGTTCACTTCCTTCCTTCATGAGTCATGTGTTTAGACTGGAAAGGAGCTACAAATATTACAAACATCTCATACTTAATAACAACATAGAAATGTGTATATTTTCAAAAAGAAAACTTAATCACCTCAGAGATAAAGTTGTGTCTTTGCTGGAGACTTTGAGGACAGACCATCAGATGAATCCACAGACTGTTTATAAAAGAGTTCGTAGCTTCAGGTCTGTAAAATGGTTCCGATCCAGAAGTGTCTTCAGCTGCAATACCAGCGAGTGCCACTAGAGGTCGGCTCCAAAAAGCCTCCGGCTCCATAGACTCCCATTCAACTTCTCTCATCAAATCCAAAGTGAATAAAATGTGTCCATCAGTTATCTCGGTGTTGTTAGCTAAAGTCACTCCTTCTTATTAGTTTTCTGGAGGTCCATCTGAAAATAATCCCTCATTCATTAGAAAAGAAGATTCAAGAAGACCTGTTTTTGGGGGCGTGTCTGTTTGATTGACAGGCCTGTGGTGCAGTCAGGTTGTCACTTCTGATTGCTGCTTGGCTGAATGTCTAAAATGTAAATGAGAAAATGCATTAAGTCAGACGTCCCCATAATTTACAAGAAAACACAATTCAAAATAAGTATGACACACGTGGAGCTTCTTTGTGATGAGTGTAGTTACGGTCAGGTGGAACTCAGACAGTAGCTCTGACTGATAATCTGCCTCGATACACATCTAATATTTAATATTATGTGTGGACACTGAAAGGAAAGTTCAAAGGGATGATCTTCAGAGCATTGAGTGACTCTCTGCTGCATGAACCACAATCAAGTATGCAGAGAAATGAAAGTGCAGAACTCCGTGATTGATAATCAGCCATAAAAACACAAGCGTGACCGATGAGCTCAGTAAACTTTCTGATGTGCTGATCAGACAGTTGTGTGTATGTGTGGAACAGAGTCTCATCCGTCTGTCCTCTTTATGCTCTTAACATCCCTCTGTCAGACCCATCGGAGAAGGTGAGCCTGCAGGTTCTGTCCAAAGGTCCGATCGTAGAAGGAGACAACGTGACGCTGAAGTGCAACGCCGACGGCAACCCTCCTCCCAGCTCCTTCTTCTTCCTCTTCCAGGTGAGCCGGAGCCCCGCCTCCAACCTCTAGTAGCAATATGCCTTCATAAAATAATAAGGAATGAAGTCTGTCTGTGAGCTCAGCCGGGGCTTCATCCTATGGACTGACACGCTGGAATATTCTTCTCTGTATTTGGATCAAAAGTGGATCCAGCATTCAAGAATGTGGTGATGATGGTATATCTTTATGAGGTTTAAAAGCCCCACATGTTGTTTTTAATCTGGCTTCTGGTGAGAGTATTTCATTTTAAATATTGTGGACCTCATCACTGCACTCTTCCTGTAATAATAACAGAAATGATTCTGGAGTTGAAATCCAGTTCCAGGTCCGTGGTGACATCACAGGAAGATGCTGATGTTGATCGACGGATGGAACTCTGTGATTGGTCCTCATGTTACAATGACTGGAGTTAATAGTATCTCTCTGCTCCTCCTGCTCCTCCTACTCCTCCCTCCCCCTCCCTCCCTCCCTCCTGCTCTTCCTCCCTCCCTCCACCTCCCTCCTGCTCCTCCTCTTCCCTTCCTCCTTCCTCCTCCTCCTCCTCCCTCCACCTCCTCCTCCTCCCTCCCGCCTTCCTCCGTCTCCCTCCCTCCTTCCTCCTCCTCCTCCCTACAGGGTAAGAAGGAGCTGGTGGAGAACTCGGACTCCTTCTCCCTGGCTGCGGTGAGCCGAGAGGATGCTGGAGAGTACCGGTGCTCGCTGGCAGACAACGAGAAGATGGGGGCGTCTCAGAGCATCTCTGTGAGCTGTGAGTACTGATGTTGAAGAGCCTGAACACACTGCAGCACCACAGGGAGGGAAATCACTGCTGAGGCACACAAACCTACAACTGTTGAGCCGACGGACGGCTGCTCCCCCAAAACTCCCCCAAAACTAAACTCCCCCAAAACTCCCCCAAAACTAAACTCCCCCAAAACTCCCCCAAAACTAAACTCCCCCAAAACTAAACTCCCCCAAAACTCCCCCAAAACTAAACTCCCCCAAAACTAAACTCACCCAAAACTCCCCCAAAACTAAACTCCCCCAAAACTCTCCCAAAACTAAACTCACCCAAAACTCACCCATCCTCCTCTGATCTTCTCTGAACTTTACTCTTCCTATGTATAAGAAGCTATTTTTATTGACTGTAAATGAAGTCATGGGAGCAGTAATGCTAATCAGATTAAACTGGCAGAGAGATGTAGGAATGCCAGTAGAAGGAGGACAGCAGGAGGAGGACAACCAATCACAGCA
The DNA here is from genome assembly GCF_022577435.1 of Embiotoca jacksoni. Lineage (NCBI taxonomy): Eukaryota > Metazoa > Chordata > Actinopteri > Embiotocidae > Embiotoca > Embiotoca jacksoni. The sequence continues at coordinate 973,892 of NW_027185385.1, read as the reverse complement.
GGAGGAGGACAACCAATCACAGCAGGAGGAGGACAACCAATCACAGCAAGTGACAAAGTTGGATGGGCAGCAGCTCAGGAGGCTGATCAGCTGCTTCCCCCTCCAGTCACCCACCATGGTGTGCGTGTGCGTGTGCGTGTGTGTGTGTGTGTGTGTGTGTGAGTGTGTGTGTGCGTGTGTGTGTGTGCGCGTGTGCGTGTGTTTGTGTGTGTGTGTGTGTGTGTGTGTGAGTGTGTGTGTGCGTGTGTGCGCGTGTGCGTGTGTTTGTGTACGTGTACCCCTCATATTGAAGAGAAGTATCTGTTGCTCTCTGAGTGACGTGAATGTTCTCTGACGGCCAGAAACTGAACATTTACCAACTTTTTTTTTTCTCTTTTTCCACCAAAACTAAATGATTAACTGATCTCTTAGTCCAAATACTTTGATTTGTAAATATACATATCAGCTTTATCTACATTCACATACATTTTATTGTGGTGCATTATGGGTACTAATAGAGCTCTACTCATAATAAAACAAGAAAAATTTATGGTGGATGAGTATGAAGGTATTTTTGTGTCTTTATTATGCAAGCAAAGCAAATTTCTCACTGCAATCAAAAATCAAGTTTGTAAGTAAAAATATGAAAATTATTTTCACTGCAACAAATTTTCTTTTGCAGTTTTGGTCACAGAATTCATAATTTTGTCTATGAAAGTATATTTTTGGTGCCTCACAGCGGAACATTATAGCGACAGGCTGCTCTTCATCCAGCAGAAGAAGAAACGATATGAAATATGAGCAAAGTGAAAGCCATGCTGCCACAGTTAACAGGGTTTTAATAGAAAAGATGAATATAACACAAACACACCTCCATGTAGCTCAACACACTCCTCTTCTATCAGGTGTTTATGCTAAGTGGGTCCAAGTTAATCCACCAATAGAAACTCCCGTCTCTGCCACATGTCCCGCCCACTCCGTCCAACTCGACTCACAAAGGTTTTTGATTCGCAGACAAAAAGTCTAGTTTTATAAGCAAAATTCTGACTTCTGAAAACGAGCAAATGTGTTTACAATGCAAATAATTTTATTCTCAGTGTGTATATTTTTACTTACAAACTTGACTTGATTGCAGCGTGAGAAATTTGCTTTCAAAACTGTTTTTTTTTTTGCTGGCATAAAAAAAGACAAACATACTTTCATAGATAAGAGCTGTTGAACATATTAACCCAATAAGACATTATTAATTATTAAAAACAGAATGTAGTTGTTCCTGATCATCTTCACACGTGTTGAATTTAACACTTAAAAGTAGTTCATAAAGAATAAAAAAATAAAAGTAAAACGAGATGATTTTGTTCAGCTGTCCATATTTAAAAGGTAACTTTGGTTACATGTTATAATTATAACAACTTAATAGTTTTTGTAATGGTGAGCTGTATGAAGAGCAGATTTTTACTGTCAGAGTGGATTTCATGGTTTCTTCTGGTGTTAATGTTCATGTTTGTGTTTGTTGCACCAGAAGTTTAAGATATAGTTTAAGTTCAGGCTTTAAAGGGGCTTCAAATACCCATGCAGAGTATGAAGTTAATGAAAGGAAATAATGATGTAAGAGTTCTGCCAGATCTCCTCTAACAGAAGTGGAACACCTGAAACTAAAGAGATGGAGATTTAATTAGTATCGATCTTCCTGTCGTCAAGGTCCTAGAAGATATGTAGAAACTTTGATTTATTGTAAATTCACGTATGAAGAGGAGCATATCGATGAGATCTTTCCTGGTTCAGGTGTTTTCTTACTTTTCTGCTTCTCCGGTTTCTGAGTGCAGATTTTTATAATCAAGTCTTCGAGTTATTAATCTCAGAGGCTTCAGGTTTTCTAATTTGTGAAGTTAGGCCTTCAGCTGACACTCGAAACCTTTCGAGGGAAGGGAATGTCAAAAACTATCAAATTAATTACGGAGGGACTCTCAGACGTACGAGGGGTTTGAATCTGATTCACGTTCTATATATTACATTTTTTATGTTTCAAGGAGATTTATATAAAGTGACAGACTTATCAGATGTCTGCCCAGTTTATATTTAAATTGGATTCTGAAACAAAGCACACACTATGGAGGCAGGGATTGTAAATCAGATGGATGGAAAAGATTCACCAGCTAAATGTAGGAAGGAGGAAGTGTCCTCTCCAATTCTTTTAGACGAATGTAAACCTGCTCTTAGACAGAAAATTACTGTTCTGATTTAGAGAAGCAGAGCAAGGAAAAGTTGGTTCAGTTACAAACTGAATTAAAAATTAGAGAAGAGGCAAAAAAATGACACCAAAGCATGAAATAAAAATGGAAATAAACAGGAAGAGTGGATGTAAATGTGATCAAACAACATTCCGAAAAAGGCTGATGTCTCAGAAACAAAAGACATCATGGAGACAAATCAGATAAACTACCAATAAAAAACTATTTACAAAATATAAGTCCCTGAAACAAATTTAAAGACATGCAGTTGTAAAACAATCATTAAAACTTTTTATAAAGATGTAAATACACAAGTAGACGACACAAAGATGGAGTCATGTGATAAAAAGTTTTTTTTTTTTTTTTAACCTGATCACTTATTAAAATGTTAATGAAACAACATCAGATTAGTTCTTTTGCTGACGACATGTCAACGTATGAACCCACAGATCTGCAGTTTAAATACAGGCAGCCTCAGATGTTTTCAGCTGGCTCCGGTTATTAGAAGTGATTATTCAGTCAGATCACAAGCTCTGACATCCATCCATCTCTGTTCAAGACTCCTCAGATTGAAATAACTGATAAACAATCCAACAAATGGATTATTTCACATCGTGGTACATTTGTACATGTGTCGGTGGAAATAAACTAAGTAAAGATGTCAAACTGTCCTGTTAGTGACGAACAAAACTGAAGCATTATAACATGTCCTGCTTGCTGCACAACATCAGGAGAATACGTCCTCTTCTCACTCAGAAGGCGGCGCAGGTTCTGGTCCAGGTTCTGGTCCAGGTTCTGGCCCAGGCTCTGATCCAGGTTCTGATCCAGGTTCTGGTCCAGGCTCTGGTCCAGGTCCTGGTCCAGGTTCTGGTCATCTCACGTCTGGACTACTGTAACTCCCTCCTGGCAGGTCTACCTGTTAGTACCATCTGACCTCTGCAGCTCAACTGGTCTTTAACCTCCTAAATACACTCACACTACTCCACTCCTCCTCCTCCTCCTCCTCCTCCTCCTCCTTTATCTTGAACAGTAGAACTTTAGTATCTTAAAATAGAACTTACTGATAGAACTTTGTAGTTTGTCTTGAAGAAATTATATTTTCTTGATTCTTGTTGTTCTGGTTTTGAACCCTCATGGTTGAAATGAACTTATTGTAAGTCGCTTTGGATAAAAGAGTCAGATAAATGAAATGTAATGTAATGTCCAGCCAAGCAAGGATTTGATTTTGTTGGAGAAATTGTAATTGCCAACCAAGATGGAAAAATATTAAAGAGAACAGTTGATATTCAGGACCCATTAGAGGGATAAAAGAGTGAATGAAGAACCTGGCGGGGACAGGAAGTAGGTGAATCAACTTGTCTCTGAACACACAAACACCTGTCATACTGGACACTTTGTGATCCAGAGACACTGAACAAGTTCATCAGATGTCGTAACACACAGGTGGAACAGTAGTTACCTTTTTAGATTTCTTTAAGTACATCTCATAAAGCTCCATGTTAGAGAGTCTAGAGGAATTTGAACAAATTGGTGTTGGTTTTTGGTGTTGGTGTTGGTGATGGTGATGGTGTTGATGATGGTGATGGTGTTGGTGTTGATGATGGTGATGGTGTTGGTGATGGTGTTGGTGTTGATGATGGTGATGGTGATGGTGTTGGTGTTGATGATGGTGTTGGTGATGGTGATGGTGTTGGTGTTGGTGTTGATGATGGTGATGGTGTTGGTGATGGTGTTGGTGTTGATGATGGTGTTGGTGTTGGTGATGGTGATGGTGATGGTGTTGGTGTTGGTGTTGATGATGGTGATGGTGTTGGTGATGGTGATGGTGTTGGTGATGGTGATGGTGTTGGTGATGATGATGGTGTTGGTGTTGGTGTTGATGATGGTGATGGTGTTGGTGATGGTGTTGGTGTTGATGATGGTGTTGGTGTTGGTGATGGTGATGGTGATGGTGTTGGTGTTGGTGTTGATGATGGTGATGGTGTTGGTGTTGGTGATGGTGATGGTGTTGGTGATGGTGATGGTGATGGTGTTGGTGATGGTGATGGTGTTGGTGATGGTGATGGTGTTGGTGTTGATGATGGTGATGGTGTTGGTGATGGTGATGGTGTTGATGATGGTGATGGTGTTGGTGTTGGTGATGGTGATGGTGATGGTGTTGGTGATGGTGTTGGTGATGGTGTTGGTGTTGATGATGGTGTTGGTGTTGGTGATGGTGATGGTGTTGATGATGGTGATGGTGTTGGTGTTGATGATGGTGATGGTGTTGGTGATGGTGTTGGTGATGGTGATGGTGTTGGTGTTGGTGTTGATGTCGGTGATGGTGTTGGTGATGGTGTTGGTGTTGATGATGGTGATGGTGTTGGTGTTGGTGATGGTGATGGTTCTGTTTCTGTGTTCCAGTCCTGGACTTGACTCTCAGTCCCAGCGGGAGGGTCGTGAAGACCGTCGGGGACAAGCTGACCGTGAAGATGGAGAAGAACACTTCAGGCGACGCTAAAGTGTTGTGGACAAAGGTAACTATAATTTTTATAAATACTGAGAGCAGTGGCAGGACACTGATTTGTTTTCCTGCCTTCCATCTCAGGAGAACAATGGAAGTGAAGAACCGTGTGTTCGTCATCGTGTGTCTGACACACAGAGCTCAGACGAAACTACAAAAACATAAATGAAAGCACATGTTATATTTATGGGTCCTTAAACTGTTGTTTAAAGGTTTATCTACAACCTAAAGTAGAAATCTGTGAGATCGAGATGATAAATTGGCTAAATTGAGCCTCATTTAACGAATAAGAAAAAGTCTGATCAGATTCGTTGTTTAATAGTTGGATATACTGCAGATAATCATAAGGCAGTGATGAAGAACTGAAGAGGAGATACGGAGTCTTCATCACATCAGTGCACAGATTTCAGTGGCCTCACGTTACGGTCGCTATCCAAACAGACAGAGATGAAAGTTGACATGTCGTATTAATTCATGTTCATCCTGTCATTATATCAGCAGGTCAGATCAGTGAACGGAACACCAGATAGGAAGAATGTGTGTTTCTGTTGCATTTGAATTACAGTTACGGGTGCATTTTATTTTGGAGAACACAGACGGACTGAGACTCTGATGGTTTTCAGAACAGGAAGACGGTGAAGGAGCCCGAGTTCAGCAAGCTGACGTACGGCGATGCAGGACTCTACGTGTGTGAGGTCTCCATGACGGGCCTGACACGCCGCCAGAGCTTCCACCTGGTCGTAGAAGGTGAGGGGGGAGGGGGGTGGCATGTTTGTGTGTGTGTGTGTGTGTGTGTGTGTGTGTGTGTGTGTAGTCATGGTCAGTGTCCACCTTATTCATTCAATAAGTTATTTTTTTTTAAAGATCAAAGGTTTTAAATCTAAAAACTAGATTATTTTAATATTTTGAGGACAATACTTGAGCAGATGCAGTTCGTGACTTTGACAGCTTTCATTCTCCTTCTAGTGCATCTCTCTAACAACTGATTCATTCCATGAAGTCTAAACTGGAATCAACTTGTTTTATTGTCAACATAACTTCATAAACTTGCTGTACGAGGGTAGATCAATAAGTTCTGCTCACAAACACGTGGAATTCAGGAACTGATAATGATCAAGAGAGGACGTTTGTACCAGTTATCATCAGGCTTTTATCTTTCTGGATCTATCCTGGTACATTGCATGAGATTTGTGATGAAATGAAGTGTGTCACTAAGAAGATGATGTGTTTGTATCAGGGAAGCCTGTGATCACTAGCCTGACCAAACACCGCGCCGGCGATGCCAAACACAAAGTCCTGACATGTGAGGCTGAGGGAGTCCCAGAACCCGTCTTCCAGTGGAGCATCAACAACACCAACGTAAGCGACGGAGCGTCCGTGTGTGTTCAGTATGTTTCCTGTAAAAGCAGAAACATGTCGACAAACCAGCATTGAGATTAAAATGTTCTTTGAGGATCCCGTAAGACAAAAAAAGCCCCTGCAGAGGTTCTCACCCATTTTTTGCTTCATTATACATTCAAGAGTCCTGAATAACATTCAGACTGTATGATCAGTATAAAAGTGTTCCATCAACATTTGCATGAAACGAATTTGCAGCCAAAACTTAACAAACAAAACATGTTTTATAAATTCCTACAATTCCCCAACAAACACAATGTGGTTTACAGATAGAAACAATATTAACAAACTAATGCATTTTCTTTTGCAAGGACAAAATATGGCTATAATACCTTGACAACATCAAGTACAGCATGTCTACAGTCTATCTTCAAGGACAAAAAAAATATCACGTGACTTTCTTCACAAACATGCAATGAGTCATTTAAATGCTTGGTTGTGCTGCCTGCTGATACCTGCATGCACACAGCTGCAGACTCCACCGACACAGGCAGCATTTCTCAGACAAATACTGCCTGAAAGAACTGAAATATTCTGATTCAGGTTCAAGAATGTAAATAAATAATTTTAAATCATTCAGAGTTACAATCGTGAAGGAGTTTGTTGGAATCCTTCAAGAAAACAAAAGGAAAACACAATTAACATAATTTGGAACTGGCAAAGAATTGTCTTCCTTCATCGTTTATTCCATTTTATTAAATATCTTGACTTTGCTTTTGATTTTTTTATTCAACAAATTAACTAATAATGCTAATGTTTGGCTGCAGAATAAAACCCTTCAGATTTCATTGCAAACAGCAAAGTCCTCCATTGATCTGCAGCACACTCAGTGTCTCTGTACAAAACCTTGATCAGTGCTTTAAGACCTGGTTGTGATCACAGACTGTTTCTAAAAGAGTTCGTAGCTTCAGGTCTGTAAAATGGTTCCGATCCAGAAGTGTCTTCAGCTGCAATACCAGCGAGTGCCACTAGAGGTCGGCTCCAAAAAGCCTCCGGCTCCATAGACTCCCATTCAACTTCTCTCATCAAATCCAAAGTGAATAAAATGTGTCCATCAGTTATCTCGGTGTTGTTAGCTAAAGTCACTCCTTCTTATTAGTTTTCTGGAGGTCCATCTGAAAATAATCCCTCATTCATTAGAAAAGAAGATTCAAGAAGACCTGTTTTTGGGGGCGTGTCTGTTTGATTGACAGGCCTGTGGTGCAGTCAGGTTACAGCTATCGGTGGGCGGGACGTAGTATCGTCAGGTTTCCGATCAGATCGGTCAGATCCACCTCTGGCTCCTCCCCCAGCTCGTCCAAATATGGTCACTTCCTGCTCCAAACCACTCTGAACTAACAAGATGGTGACGGACAGAATCAGAACTGGAGGATTCATAACGTTCACAAACCAACGATGACATCACTGATGGCTGATGACATCACTGATGGATGATGACATCACTGATGGTTCGAGATCCGTCACCAAACAAAGAAAACAGCAGTTCATTTCCTTCTTATTCAGTCTAATTCAGATCAAAGTGAAACTCACAGCTGGACTCCAGCCTTGGTAATCTCTCGTCCTTCAGTTGAGTGGAAGGTGTGTAAAAATCTAATCTAAAAAAAAGAAACTGAAAGCTCCATCTTTGAGATCTGGATTCTGAGACTTCGATCTGTGCTTTATGCCTTGAAGGTGTTCAGACAGACTTTTCTGGATTCAGAAGCTTCACTTCCTGTGGACTCCATCACACGGTGAAGTTCACTGAGAGGTGATATAAAATGATGTGTGAAGTGATCAGCCTTTAATCAGCATCACTTCTACCTGCTCTACATCTATGGATCCAGCCAGGTCCTCCTCATCTGCGCTGCCCAGACCTTTCACATTCTTACAAACACTTTAGGTGTCGGCTTCAAATCTAGGTTCATCTGTTGAAAGCAACAGTTCAGGATCATTTCAGCCTCCTGGAGATGAGAAGGTGTTCAGGAGCTCCACAGCCTGACAGCAGCTGTCTGATCTGTTCTCTGAATGTTTGTGATGACAGTGTTTCACTTCACTTCATCCTCGCAGCAGATTTACGGCTCTTTGCTTTCTGCAGATCACTTTCTGGACGGTTCTCGTCGTCCGTATCTTCTTCCACGTCTAATGTAGCTGCAGCATGAACTTCTCTCTGCTGCAGTTCTTCAGATATTTATAATTAATATGGTTTAATATCAGAGTAAGACAAAACAAGGTCTCCTCGTCATCCTCAACATCTGCACATATATTTTAGAACAAAGTTTCCTCTGCTGGAAATGTAGCTAACTGTAGTACAAGCAGAGAGAATGAGGTTCTGTTTGGGTTCGGTATCTAGAGCGCCCCCTGGTGACCTACATAGCTCAGTTAGCCTGCAGTTATTGAGGAATTTATTGCTTCTATTTACTGCATACAGAATATCATCAATACTGACTGGACATACACACAAAAAGTTCTGTTCCTTTCGATGTGAAACTTGTCTGACGGTGAACTTTCCTGTTCAGAGTGTTTTTCGATGATTCATGAACTGCAGGACATTTGTAAACCAGGTTCTGTTTGTTTCTCAGGTTTTGGCAGGAAATCAGCTCCGTACAACTTTGCATTAGAGATTGCGAACTGCACAACTGACTGGCAACTGTTGGAGCCATAATGCATCAGTGTTGGTTAAGTGAGGATCATTTCTGCTCTAATAGCTGCTGGATAACAGCAGGATTATCCTGTTAAGGCAAACAGATGATGAATGGGGACATTTTCCCTCCCAAAGAACAGGAGGAAGAATAGAGCGCTGCTGGAAGCAGCTGCACTGTGAAAACCATCTTTATTTCTAAATGATGTTTTTTTAATGCAGGAAGAGAAATACACTTTTCAACTTTCTGACTCCATTTTAAAATAACCCAGTGACTTTTTATTACATGAAATACAGAGATTGTTTTAAGGCACTTTTAATCCCAGAGTTTAAACGTTCAAAATCACCAAATTTGATCTTTACTAGATTTTAAGCATTATCAGATATAACAGTGAATGCATGTTTGAGAAGTTTGAAAAAACTGTTGTTACCAACTTTAAGACATCAGTGGAAACAGAAACAACATGAAGGAGATTAAAAAAGAGCAAACGCTTGCCTGAACGTCTCTGTTTTTCAATTAATTAAAGAAATGTCTTCCACTCTGAGCGACGGCGTGTCTCAGTGCACACATCAGATCCCTCATCGGGATGTTCAGTGATGGACGTCACTCTGTGAGCAGATGATGCTCTGACGACTAGGCAGTTGAACTGAGGTTTGTAAGAAAGGAAGAGTCTGTTTGGTGTTTCCTTTAGTTTGCTGTCAGACTGTCAGCAGAGCAGCTCCCCTGTCTGAGGTCAGCGCTGCATTACGTTCATTATCTCCCTCCATCCCCACCATTACCAGCTGACAGGCAGAAGAGGAAACGCGCTGCTCACAGTGACATTAGGAGGCTGCTGAGTGAGAGATTTATTTCCTGTTTCTGCTGCAGGAGGAGAGCTCCTACAGCAACGGCAAAGCCATCCACAAAATCACCGTGGTCCCCAAGCTGAACCTGACCGTCACCTGCAGCGTCAGCAACAAGCTGGGAGACGATGTCATGACCATCAACGTGTCCTCTGGTGAGTTAATATCTAGCTATCAATCAATCTTTCTGTCTATCAATCAGTCAGTATCTACCCGTCTGTAGCTACATCACAGACGGTATATAAAAGTTCTGAAAAATGGTTCTGATCCAGAAGTGTCTTCAGCTGCAATACCAGCGAGTGCCACTAGAGGTCGGCTCCAAAAAGCCTCCGGCTCCATAGACTCCCATTCAACTTCTCTCATCAAATCCAAAGTGAATAAAATGTGTCCATCAGTTATCTCGGTGTTGTTAGCTAAAGTCACTCCTTCTTATTAGTTTTCTGGAGGTCCATCTGAAAATAATCCCTCATTCATTAGAAAAGAAGATTCAAGAAGACCTGTTTTTGGGGGCGTGTCTGTTTGATTGACAGGCCTGTGGTGCAGTCAGGTTACAGCTATTGGTGGGCGGGACGTAGTATCTTCAGGTTTCTGATCAGATCGGTCAGATCCACCGCTGGCTCCTCCCCCAGCTCGTCCAAATATGGTCACTTCCTGCTCCAAACCGCTCCGAACTATCAAGATGGTGACGGACAGAATCTGAACTGGAGGATTCATAACGTTCACAAACCAACGATGACATCACTGATGGTTGATGACATGACTGATGGTTGATGCCTGAGCTCAATTTATAGATAGAAATAAAGAACTGATATATGAAATGTAAAAATACACACAATATAATGTATTTAGTATGAAGAGAGATTGACGTTAACTTCTGGAACACAATCTTCATCCTGATACCGTTTCTCATTAATTAAACCAGTCGTAGCAATAAAACTACTTCAACCAACAGAGATCAAAGGGAAGTGATGAGAGAGGATGAATCCATCTGAATACTAGACTGAACAACCTTTCCACATGTACATCAGCAGGTCTTCAGTTTGTGGGGAACCAGTGGGTGTATTGAAATGACACCGAACAGTCCTTTAACATGAACTTCCTCTTTTTTTTTTTATAACACTTCTTCTGTTTTCCACACGTCATTGAAACCTTTTATCAGCAGCAGTTTTCAGCTGAAGCTGCTTCATAATGTGGATTTAAACATGTGCCGTGCAGACGAGCCAATTACCCAGCATCCCTCCACTGTGGATACTGGAACCGAAAAAGACACAAAAGAAAGCTCAAAACAGGCCGCAACTGTCAGCGAGTACAGAGACATCCTTTCATTTCATGAATACATGCTGTGAACCGCCGGTCCTCCTCATTCTGTGATAATCCTCCTGTCCTTTGTCTCTCCTCCTCCCTCACTACCTCCTGGCTGTGGGTGCTAAACCCTCCAGTCTGAGAGCCTCCTGGCATCTCCTCTGAAAGCAGAATAAATTGTTGCTTTCATTGTTGTCAGAGATGCAGTCTGCTCGTTGGGAGAAGCTTTGATTTCATCTTTGTGAGGCGTTGCCGGCCTTTTCTTTTCTCTTGACTTTTTTTCCACACAAACAGGATCTGTATGTTCAGTTTGACTTTTTAAGTTCTAATTTATTTATGTTTGATTTCAGTTTTTAGGGAGGAAAATGAAGGACGAGGTAAGATTTTGTTTTCCTTTGACCTTTTCTTTTACTTTCTGGACTTTCTGCAAAAATATCCAACTAGGTTTGTGTTATTTATCTAATCTGTCATCAGAGGTGCTAAACAGCCAAACACCATCCTGCAGCGATATTTAGAGAAAATATTGTATCAATACACAGATGCCAAGTATCGATTTATTATCATATCAATCGTAAAAAACACGTCAGGTGAATGCAACATTTGAGTGAAGTGAGATGAACAGACTGAAAGGTAGATTTTATTTGATAAAACATGTTGAAAAACATCAGACATTATTTGCAGTTAAAACAAAATAATAATCGTAATACAAGTTATATTTAAAATCACTATAATATGGTGTTGTGGGGCCTCTGGTGATTCCCTCCCCTCTGTTTTGCACCCACTAAACATTCATATACACAGCCATATTTCTCTCTTCATTAGTGTGTCTGAACATTTGCCCTCATCTCACCTCCTCCATCTTTCATCTGTTAACTGTCTGGCTCATGCAGAGGAGCCTTCGGGCAGATTATAAACATTATCTGATGATTGTTATACAATAAGACTGAGCACAGTTTTGGTTAATGGTAAAAAACACAATCATAATGTCTCCCTACATGGCAAACACGCGCCTTTT
>NW_027185385.1:894504-957004 GCF_022577435.1 Embiotoca jacksoni | reverse complement strand
CACCATCACCTCTGGGGGTACAAAGCTGTATTACAAGACGGGACGGTATGGAGCTAGCTGGTTAGCATGCTAACTTCAGTAGATGTCTCATAAACACAAAACATCCATGCTGCTGCTTTGACACATAGAGAGGTTTGGTGGGTTTTTGAATGTTAAAACTAAACATTTTATCACAAACCCCAACACGTAACTCACTATAGTTTATCTTAGTAGTTAATCATTTAATTGGAGTCACTTTTAGTTTCAGTTGATAGCAGCTTGTGTCTTTTTTCTGTAGGTTTTTCTAGCTTTGGCCATCAGTCCTATTCATGCTCAGTGACATCATTAGAAAGAAGACTTACAGGTGATCAGTTTAAAAACAGGAAACAGTCGGTTAGTGAGACGTCCTGCTTCATCTGAAGGTAGTTTAGATCCTAGTTCCTCATTTCTGGGGCTGCTGGCAGCGAATGTCTGCAGCTTCTTATCCGTTCATGGTGGCTGGAATAACAACAAAGCCAGTCATCTTTAACACTCGTATTCAGAGGCATCATCATCATCATCAGCATCAGCAGCAGCAGTATCCTGTGATACAGACAGAAAATAGTGTTTGAAAAGTTGCTGCTGAAGACGATGACTCACTCAACCAAACATCTCTGCAGAGTCACATAAAGTGTGAAGATGACTCAAACTCACTGGGAGCAGACACATGTATAAAGCTCCGCATGTTTCTAATGTGTACATGTCTGTTCTGATGGAGGTGCAGCCTCATTCCAATAAATGACCAGACATGCCCTCAAACAGCCTTCACAGAAAAACAGCAAACTAAGCAAATGTTTAGTTTAAAATGTATAACAAAATCATAATTCAGTTTTTCTATCATCTCAAACTGTGAAGTTGACATGTCTGTTCTGAGAAATATCAAACTCAGGTTTGATAATTATGTTTGAAACAACTTGCAGTGGTGTGTTAGTTACAGTGTTTAATGTGTCATATATCACGTTCTGTGTTCAGTGACTGGTTGTGGGGTTCTCTGGTTTCTCTGGCTCTCTGGTTCGCCGGTTCTCTAGTTCGCCAGTTATCTGGTTCTCTAGTTCTCTGGTTCTCTAGTTTTCTGGTTCTCTAGTTCTCTGGTTCTCTAGTTATCTGGTTCACTAGTGCTCTGGTTCTCTAGTTTTCTGGTTCTCTAGTGCTCTGGTTCTCTAGTTCTCTGGTTCTCTAGTTATCTGGTTCTCTGGTTCTCTAGTTATCTGGTTCTCTAGTTTTCTGGTTCTCTGGTTCTCTAGTTATCTGGTTCACTAGTGCTCTGGTTCTCTAGTTTTCTGGTTCTCTAGTGCTCTGGTTCTCTAGTTTTCTGGTTCTCTAGTTCTCTGGTTCTCTAGTTATCTGGTTCTCTGGTTCTCTAGTTGTCTGGTTCAATAGTTCTCTGGTTCTCTAGTTATCTGGTTCAATAGTTCTCTGATTCTATAGTTCTCTGGTTCTATAGTTCTCTGGTTCTCTAGTTCTCTGGTTCAATAGTTCTCTGGTTCTCTAGTTCTCTGGTTCAATAGTTCTCTGGTTCTCTAGTTCTCTGGTTCTCCAGTTATCTGGTTCTCTAGTTATCTGGTTCAATAGTTCTCTGGTTATCTAGTTCTCTGGTTCTCTAGTTATCTGGTTCAATAGTTCTCTGTTTCTCTAGTTCTCTGGTTCTCTAGTTCTCTGGTTCAATAGTTCTCTGGTTCTCTAGTTCTCTGGTTCTCTAGTTATCTGGTTCAATAGTTCTCTGGTTATCTAGTTCTCTGGTTCTCTAGTTTTCTGGTTCTCTAGTTCTCTGGTTCTCTAGTTATCTGGTTCTCTAGTTATCTGGTTCACTAGTGCTCTGGTTCTCTAGTTTTCTGGTTCTCTAGTTCTCTGGTTCAATAGTTTTCTGGTTCTCTAGTGCTCTGGTTCTCTAGTTTTCTGGTTATCTAGTTATTTGGTTCTCTAGTTCTCTGGTTCTCTAGTTATCTGGTTCTCTAGTTTTCTGGTTCTCTCGTTCTCTGGTTCTCTAGTTCTCTGGTTCAATAGTTCTCTGGTTCTCGAGTTCTGTGGTTCTCGAGTTCTCTGGTTCAATAGTTCTCTGGTTCTCTAGTTATCTGTTCAATAGTTCTCCGGTTCTCTCGTTCTCTGGTTCTCTAGTTATCTGGTTCTCTAGTTCTCTGGTTCTATAGTTCTCTGGTTCTCTAGTTATCTGGTTCACTAGTGTTCTGGTTCTCTAGTTTGCTGGTTCTCTAGTGCTCTGGTTCTCTAGTTATCTGGTTCTCTAGTGCTCTGGTTCTCTAGTTATCTGGTTCTCTAGTTCTCTGGTTCTCTAGTTCTCTGGTTCAATAGTTCTCTGGTTCTCTAGTTCTCTGGTTCAATAGTTCTCTGGTTCTCTAGTTCTCTGGTTCTCTAGGTCTCTGGTTCTCTAGTTCTCTGGTTCAATAGTTCTCTGGTTCTCTAGTTCTCTGGTTCACTAGTGCTCTGGTTCTCTAGTTTTCTGGTTCTCTAGTGCTCTGGTTCTCTAGTTTTCTGGTTCTCTAGTTCTCTGGTTATCTGGTTCAATAGTTCTCTGGTTCTCTGGTTCAATAGTTCTCTGGTTCTCTAGTTCTCTGGTTCAATAGTTATCTGGTTCAATAGTTCTCTGGTTCTCTAGTTCTCTGGTTATCTGGTTCAATAGTTCTCTGGTTCTCTAGTTCTCTGGTTATCTGGTTCAATAGTTCTCTGGTTCTCTAGTTCTCTGGTTCAATAGTTCTCTGGTTCTCTAGTTATCTGGTTCTCTAGTTATCTGGTTCAATAGTTCTCTGGTTCTCTAGTTATCTGGTTCTCTAGTTATCTGGTTCTCTAGTTCTCTGGTTCAATAGTTCTCTGGTTCTCTAGTTCTCTGGTTCTCTAGGTCTCTGGTTCTCTAGGTCTCTGGTTCTCTAGTTCTCTAGTTATCTGGTTCTCTAGTTCTCTGGTTCACTAGTGCTCTGGTTCTCTAGTTTTCTGGTTCTCTAGTGCTCTGGTTCTCTAGTTTTCTGGTTCTCTAGTGCTCTGGTTCTCTAGTTTTCTGGTTCTCTAGTTCTCTGGTTATCTGGTTCAATAGTTCTCTGGTTCTCTGGTTCTCTAGTTCTCTGGTTCAATAGTTCTCTGGTTCTCTAGTTCTCTGGTTCAATAGTTCTCTGGTTCAATAGTTCTCTGGTTCTCTAGTTCTCTGGTTCTCTAGTTCTCTGGTTCAATAGTTCTCTGGTTCTCTAGTTCTCTGGTTCTCTAGTTCTCTGGTTATCTGGTTCAATAGTTCTCTGGTTCAATAGTTCTCTGGTTCTCTAGTTTTCTGGTTCAATAGTTCTCTGGTTCTCTAGTTCTCTGGTTCTCTGGTTCAATAGTTCTCTGGTTCTCTAGTTCTCTGGTTCTGGCTCCATGTGGAAGACATAGATCAGCTTAAAGCAGAACAGGACAATTAGAGTCTGATTGGCGTTAAGGTGTAAAGTGATGTGTTCAGAAATACTCACATAAATACAAATACAAAAATACAAATACACACTGAGAAGTACATTTACCCTCCGATATGTCAGGAAGAGATGAGCAGCAGCAAGGACCTGAAACTGATCTGTGATCTGAAACAACAGGACTGTGGACAGTCCGAGTGCTGTCATGGCGGAGGACTGTGTTGGTGTACTGAGGGAAGGATTCATCCCAACGCAGTCTTTATAAAGTGATTCACAGTGAAGGACGAATGGAACAATCATCACAGGGAAAGAAATCCACCCGTGTATATAAAGAGGATGATGAAACTGAACACATGAAAATAATTCATAAACATACATGTTTGTGCCTTTGATTGCCATTTTAAATAATAATCACACAATCAGTGAAGCTCGCTGATAATGAACATGTGACTTCTTCCATATGTTTCCAAGTGGACTCGTTGAGGTGGGTTCCTGCTCTGAGTGGTCTGTTGGCCTGATTACCAGGTTTATAGAGACATTCACGGTCCCCTGAAGATGTCCCAGTGACTGCGGTGACCCTCGGATTTGTCCTCTAGCGCCACCATCAGGTCACAATTTTAAATGTGTCCAACACTTTCAGACCAAAATGTGTGATATTCCCATCAGCCTCTGCTGGACTTAGTGTTGGGTTCTGTTGTTAGCATGCTAACACAGTCAGCATGTTGCTGGACGTGGTGCCACTGATGTTTTCGGTTAAGGTTTTCTCCACTTTTCTGTCCACTGCAGTTTTACATGCAGTGATGTCATGAGTGTTATCATATTTAATAGGCTGACGGCCACAGCTAAGAAAATAAGATGTGGCTTGTGATAAGCTGGAATCATGGTTTGAGCTGAGCTTTGTGTTTGTTTCTGATGGAAACGATGCTGCTGTGTGCTGATGACTGTTTGTCTCTGTGTGTCTGCTGACAGGAAACTGTTGAAAGCAGCACCGTCAGACTCCATCCGGCTCCATCCGGCTCCGTCCGGCTCCGTCCGGCTCCTGCAGCGCTCCGTCAGGCTTCGTGCGAGCAGCCGGTCCGGCCTGCTGTCCCTCCTCCTGGTTGAACTCTGCATTCAGGATGCCTTGTGTTCCTCTGTCCCGGTCTGTTGTGTTCTTGGTGAATGCTCCCGGTATGATTTGTTCGGGCCGCCCCGCCCAGCCGTGTGCTCGGGTTTCTTGGCGGCTTCGTTTTTACTTTACGACTGTTTTTGTTGTTGTTGTTGTTGCTCTTAAATTTCTTCAAAGAATGTAAATTCCTTGTACACTTTTTCAGGCCTGTATAACTAATTATAATGATGCTTGTGGCTGAGCATGCCGATGTTTATTTGAATTTGAACTTGGCCTTGTTTTGTGTGCTGTGTGAAGCCTCCTCCGTTGGGCGGTGCTGAGAAGCAGCCGCCTCACTGCTGTATAACCCCACTGTTCTCTGGTTCGTAACACTGGCTAATGGACGGTCTCAACATTATGTTTCCATGAGAGGAAGAGTCAATACTCACAATATGAAACAAGGAACTGGATTTACTGTGAATGATTTCTACACATGCAGTTTATTGTAAATGTTACCCTTAAAACAAGCTGACTCATCCTTCCACATTTTATTCATCTCAGGAGGGATTTTTTAATTCCTCAATGTTGATCAATAATTTGATCTGAAAATATGAAAAGAAAGCAAAAGGTGAGACATCAGAAAAGTGAGTTTGTCCACCTGTGATTCCATTTAAGACACTACAGTCGCCACCTGTTGAAGGTTGAGACATCGTTTTCACGTTCATTTTGATTTTGTTTCTCATGTTTGGGTTTTGAAGAGCTTTACTGATGCCAGGTCTCAATGTTCTGTTCTTTGTGTTGTTGATGTATTTATATTCTGTGTGCGGCCCACCTGGATGGCTTTACTGCACCATGAAAGATGATCCTTTGTTTACAGCTGCATCATGGAGGTTTGAAATGGTTCTGAAAGGGAGGGTGGAGGGTGAATAAGGCTATCCAGTATCCGTGCTCAGTTTCTGTAGTATTATTGCGTGTTGTTTTTAGCTCATGGTGTGAAGGATGACCTAAATTGAAGACAGTGGATTGGCAGATTAGATGAGGTGCATAAAGATGGTGACTCTCTGGTTCATCCCTCAGAACAACCCGAGACTCTGCCGAGAAGAATCGGACCTCTTCATCATTTCTGGTTCAGTTAAAACATGACCTGCAACACAACAAATCCTTTCAACACATTTCCATATTTAGGATTTATGCTCTAAATGACAGTATTCACCGTGACTCAACAGGCATGGAAGGTTCTGTTCAAGTCATTTGGTGGACTTTCTGAAGCGGTGGCTGTATCGCGCCTGCTGACCTCAGCGGGTGACAAAGCGCTTCATCCAGTTTCAGTGTCTTGCCCAAGGACACTTTGGCATGTCGACAGGAGGAACCGGAGATTGAACCACCAACCTTATAATTAGAGGGCATCCGTCTGAGCCCCAGCCGGCCCGTAGTTAATGCTAACATGCTGAATGTTTCCCTGAACAAAACGCATTCCAGTTGGTCTTACGGATGCCAGTTTTCCAACCGAGCCGAGTGGACATCCTGTTCTCTCTTTTAATTTGATGTTTTTAAATAGTTTGTAGAATTTAACCGTGTCGCACACTTCCCCGCTCGGCATTTTTAAAATTACAACAGTTTAATCATATTGTGGGATGGCATGACATGAAACAGTTGGTCAACATTTTTGTGCACCGAGTTCATTTTTTTTCTGGTGTTTTATTCCTTTACAAATAATCAGGTCAGCAGTGAAACCAAAGAGGGTGAGATGAAAAGGCCATACTTGTGTTGTAAATACAGACTTTTGTTTTGTACTGTTGTTGACAATAAAGTGTACATTTTGAAGAAAAAAAAAGTGTTTTGTTAATAAATACTCCCTATTTCCTTCCTTCCAATAACTTCAGTGTGTATAAGTGAACATGTTACCGAGTGCCTCTGGATGTCAACAGCCAAATATAAATTGATCTTTAGGAGCAAAGATAAACAGTAGCATTTAGTTCTCACTGCTCCTTTTTGGAATGATGTCTGATTAGTTAAAGGTGCACGATGTGAAAATTACATTAATCTTGTAATACAACCAGTCAATGTACCCTAACCCTCACAATCCAACAGCGCAGAGATCGAAAGTGGTTGTTGGTCTGTCACTCATGGGAGCAGCAGTAGGTGCCGATCCCTGATGGTAGGGCACTTCTACCATTGGTATGTCCCAAGGCTCCACGTACCGATCCTTGGTGGTCTACCAAGTCCTTCAGCTGAACGTAAAGCTCCACGTACCGATCCTTGGTGGTCTACCAAGTCCTTCAGCTGAACGTAAAGCTCCACGTACCGATCCTTGGTGGTCTACCAAGTCCTTCAGCTGAACGTAAAGCTCCACGTACCGATCCTTGGTGGTCTACCAAGTCCTTCAGCTGAACGTAAAGCTCCACGTACCGATCCTTGGTGGTCTACCAAGTCCTTCAGCTGAACGTAAAGCTCCACGTACCGATCCTTGGTGGTCTACCAAGTCCTTCAGCTGAACGTAAAGCTCCACGTACCGATCCTTGGTGGTCTACCAAGTCCTTCAGCTGAACGTAAAGCTCCACGTACCGATCCTTGGTGGTCTACCAAGTCCTTCAGCTGAACGTAAAGCTCCACGTACCGATCCTTGGTGGTCTACCAAGTCCTTCAGCTGAACGTAAAGCTCCACGTACCGATCCTTGGTGGTCTACCAAGTCCTTCAGCTGAACGTAAAGCTCCACGTACCGATCCTTGGTGGTCTACCAAGTCCTTCAGCTGAACGTAAAGCTCCACGTACCGATCCTTGGTGGTCTACCAAGTCCTTCAGCTGAACGTAAAGCTCCACGTACCGATCCTTGGTGGTCTACCAAGTCCTTCAGCTGAACGTAAAGCTCCACGTACCGATCCTTGGTGGTCTACCAAGTCCTTCAGCTGAACGTAAAGCTCCACGTACCGATCCTTGGTGGTCTACCAAGCCCTTCAGCTGAACGTAAAGCTCCACGTACCGATCCTTGGTGGTCTACCAAGTCCTTCAGCTGAACGTAAAGCTCCACGTACCGATCCTTGGTGGTCTACCAAGTCCTTCAGCTGAACGTAAAGCTCCACGTACCGATCCTTGGTGGTCTACCAAGCCCTTCAGCTGAACGTAAAGCTCCACGTACCGAGCTACCAAGTCCTTCAGCAGTATGTACCTATCCCTGGAAGTGTGCTACTTTTCCACTTGTACAAACTGTGTGCTGATGGTGTTTGCCACACATTTTTTTTAAATGATTTTATGATAACTTGAATCACATACTATGATAGTTTTCACATTTTTTTGGACAACACTTTATGAAATGCTATCTTCTGATATTTTGGACCACATACTACACCAAGATATTTTTATAATTTTCTGGACCACATGCTATATGATGTAATATATTTGATATTTTGGACCATAACATTTTTATATTTTGCCCCACATGCTATACCATTACATTTTTGTGTTTTTTGGACCATATGTTACGCTATGACATTTTTATCATATATTGCATGACATTCTATGATATTTTTATGATATTTTGGACACATACAGACATATTTATCATATTTTGGACCACATTCTATGATATGACATTTTTTTATGTATCTTAAAACATGCTATATTATGAAATTGTTTCGATATTTTGGACCACATACCATACTAGGACATTTTTAGAATCTTTGAACAAAATAGTATTGTGTGACATTTTTACCATATATTGGACAACACTATATATTTTTTCACATGTATATGGACAATATACTAAAGTATGAAATGTTTTCATATTTTTGTATGTATTTAGAAAAGGATGAAAAACCCATACGTCTGAAAAGCATGAAAAACTTCATATTTTGGACGACATGCTATAGTATAACTTTTGTCATATTGTGGACAGCATGCTATAGTCAGAAAAGGTTGAAAATATAAGGGGGCACCCTTACATCTGAAAAGGTTGAAAAACGTGGGGGTTATGTGATGCAGCGAAGCTCGGTGGACACTACCCCAGAGGCTCTTCAAACAAATCCATTTTAAAACCTTTTAAAACACCCAAACTCAGTCCCAACCTGGTCAGACAGCTTTATTATGGACCAAAGAACCAGAAACAAATAACTAAACTCAGCTGGTCAGCAAATTCCAACATCTATTGATAAAATAACTTCCGAGAACAGCGACCAAGAAGTTCATGTCATGGCGGCGGCAGCACAAGAGACGCTGGACGGGTGAAAGACTCCCTCATTCTTCAAGAGATACGAAACGATAATCAAGCTCTCTCCAGTAAACTCGACTCTAAAACCACAGAAATGAACCAATCTAAATCTGGACTGAAAACGATGCTGGACACACAGAGCACCCGCATAACTGAAGCGGAACCGGATTAGCACAGCAGAGGACCAGCTGGTGGGCCGAGACTCTCGCTTCCAAAAGCTAAACTGATCAACTGGAGAACTACAGCCGACACAACAATATACGTGTTGTTAACCTGAAGGAAAACTGCGAGGGAAACGACCCTGTGAACTGTTTTACCAAGTGGATCCCGGCCGCCCTCGGACGAGAGCATTTCACTGAGCCGCTGATCAGAGAGCGAGCACACCGAGCTCTTGCAGCCCGTCCACCTGCAGACCAGAGACCGAGACATGTCTTAATACGTCTGCTTAAATACTAAGACCGGGACAAAATCCTGCGCATCGCCACACAGCGGTCCAAAGACAACAACGGTCCCGTCATGTACGAAGAGAAGCCCTGAGTGCCAGTTTGATGAAACACAGAACAGGTTTGCTTTCTTGTTTAATGTTAACGCTTTGGTTTACTTTTTTTTATTTCATCACAGGAGATATTTTATCACTGGCAGACAGACTGGCACAGTCAATTTACAAAGAGGCTAAGACTCTTATGTACAGACTTAGTATTAATGAATAGGGTAGTGAAGTTTGTTAGCTTTAATGTGAATGGACTAAATGGACCTGTTAAAAGAGAGCTTTGAAACACCTTAAAAAACTGCAAACATTGTTTTTTTTTACAAGAAACCCACCTTGCCCACACAGGAGCATAAAAAGCTGAGAAGAGAATGGGTAGGACACGTATTATTATCATCATTTATCTTGAAAGCCAGGGGAGTAGGTATTCTAATAAATACAAACAGTTCAGTGACAATTGGAGAAACTATAATTGATCCATCAGGCCGCTATGTCCTAGTTAATTGCCAAATCTACTCTGAACCCTGGACACTGTGAAACTTGTACGCACCCAACTATGATGATGAATTCTTTATTCAAGATATTTTTATGAAGGTATCAGGGGGACAATAAAACATACTTGTAGGAGGTGACTTTAATATTTGCTTAGATCCTATATTAGATAAGTCAGCCACAACAACATCCAATACAAAAGCAGGAAAAACTACTTGGAGATAATTTTATCTGAATTTCAGGAGCAGGACCACACCTCAAACATATAAATACCTGCCCATCCGGCATATCTGTCTGGTCCCGTTGTTCGTGCAGGAATGCCATGCCGCTCGCTCATCTTACTTTCGGGATCGGCCCCACCATCATTCTTATCCTTCGACGTCCTCTTCGCCCAGCAGATGGTCCTCACACGTCCAGCAAACCCACCAACTCCACTTTCACCAAGGACCGAGCTAAGGCGGTTCACCAGCCCAACCGCCATCGGCAGAGTTCCAGGAAGAAAAAAAAACATCTCCGCCGTCCTTCATCCGAGATTCCGCTCGAGGAAGATCATCCATTGGTAAAGTCGCCGGCACAAAGTAGCTGCAGTCCTTCACCTGCTCCAGCACTCTGCCGTAGTAAAGGGAGTCTCCGGGCACAGCTGTCCACCTCCAGCTGTATCCACACCACCGGCCATGAAAGAAGAAAACAAACAAAAAACCTCCAAATGAACTGTGCTCCGTCGGCAAAAGTCCCATCAGAAAGAGGGACCGTTACCACCACTCCGATTACGAGAAGTTATCGGGAACTTCTTCCAACTTCAAAACTCAACTTCAAAATCCATTGATGTTTTTGTTTGTTTTTGTTTTTGTTTTCCCACAGCTGTAATCCACAGAATCATCCCCTCCGGTGGCGACGTCGCAGGCGGAGACTCGAAGTCTCTGCCCGTGACGTCACCAGGTTTGCCAGGTCTGCACCTTCCTGTCCTCTATCCCCCTCACCTGCTTTGTTTTCTTCTTGGGTTTCGTCGTTCGCCATTACTGCCACCTACTGGACTGAAACCTAATCGTCTACAGTTCTGCCTTGTTTCTGGCACCGGGATGCCCTCTCTTCTTCATATTTAATCCCAGCAATTCTCCATGTATTGTCTCTGGCACCAGGATGCCAGATATCCCTTCTACACTTAATTTTCAACAGTTTTCCGCAGAGATGACAGGTTCTCTCTACTCTATACTTCTTATTCAGCGGTTTTCTGCTTCAATTCCAGCACCGGGATGACAGGGCCCCCATCCTCTATACTTTATTTTATACAGTTTCGTGATCCACTTTCCACATTGGGTCGACAGATTCCTCCTCCTGTACGCTTCATCTTCAACAGGTTCATCCTGTTCCTTCCTCCTGTTCTCCTCTCCACTACCACCTCATTCTCATTCAGTCTTCGCCTGTCTCAGGCGCTGGTTCACCAGTTGGTCTTTTCTTTTTCCCCTTATTTCAGCTGTCCCAGGATCCTATTTCCATTTCATAAAGATGGTGCTTGTTCTGGCACCAGGATGCCAAGTTCCAATTCTCCTGTCCCCCTATTTCATTAAAGTCTTGCCGTTCTCTGAGCACCAGGCTGCTCATTTCCGTTTCACCAGTCCTCCCATTTCCTCAAACTACTACGCTCAATTGGGGCACCGCTCTGCACGTCTTCTTTCCATCTGTCCACCTACTCACCAAACTACTGCACTCATTTCAGGCACCGGGATGCCTGTTCTCCTTTTGTTGTCCCCCTACTTCACCAAATTACAGAGCTCATTTCTGGCACCCGTCGGGCACCGAGATGCCTGTTTCCTTTCAGCTTCGTCTGTCCCCCATTTCACCAAACCGCGGAGTTCCTGTTAGGTCTCTGGAGGGCCAGGTTTGGATTCGTCAGTCCTTCCATTTCCTCAGATTGCAGCACTTGGTTCAGACACCGAGATGCCGGGTTCGGGTCCTTCTGTCCCCCTTCAATGATCCGTGTAGTATTCTGTGGTTCCACTGACATTTAATTGTCCAAGCAAACGAAGGACACCGACCAAGTCTCTGTCCACCATATCCCGAGATGTTGCCGTCTGACAGCCCTAATGCAACACTTCCTCATATTTTGTGAAACATGTTCACTGGTATCACATTATCGGGGCACCTGTATCTGTTTTGAACTTTAGTTTGTGCTTCACTTTTCCTATTTCCACCGCTGCGAATGGCCGTTCCCTTGCTGTATTTTCATGCTTTTATATAATAGTGTCAATGTCCAGATCCATCGAGGCCTGTTCCGTGCTTCTGAGATAGCATGGACTTTCTTGGGCTTGTATTTTGTCGGCTGATACTGTGTTTGTCCGACACATCTTAGCAAGTAGTTGGTCTTTTTGCATTTATTTCACTGACGCCCTTCTTGCAGGGCATGCGACCGTGCTGTCTTCCACATGCTCCACACTCCTTGCTGCGCTGCTATCGTCCCCCACAGTTATTTTGCGTCCGTGGTATCTTTGTTCGGAACTGAACGGCTTCCTGCTAACTGCGTGGACAGACCGGCCGGCTGTATATTAGCAGCGGGGCAACCCCTCGTCTTCAGCTGCTGTTGTGATAGCTCATGTGAGCGTGCGACGTCAATCGCTTTCTCGAGCGTTAAATCTGAACCGTGACAGAGTAGTTTTCCCCGGACTCTTGGAGATCTGGTACTGAAAACGATCTGGTCTCTAATCATCTCATCCCCATTAGGGTACTTGCAGTCTTTTACGAGCAGCTTTAGCTCAGTCACGAACTGGTCCAAACTTTCAGAGTCCCTTTGTATCTTTCCATGGAACTTATATCGCTCCAACATGGGGTTAGCTTTGGGCGTTCCTTCCCGCCACTCGCTCTCATTCATGCCATCTACATCCCTAGCTCTGAACCCATCGCCCTTATTGGCTCATCCAGGCCAGGAATCCGAATTTAGTTTTTTTTAAAAGAGAGCGAAGACAAAGGCAACATCTCGTTGCCAACTGGAACGGTGTCACCTCTGCGATTGACTGTACCACCCGGCCGAGTTTTGACTCCAAACGGATGTTGTTCCTTCTGCCAATCGTTGGGGGTCCTTATGGTGGTGGATTTTCTCCGCCAAATAGCCATCCATCCATCCATCCATCCATTATCTATACCCGCTTTATCCTGAAGAGGGTCCCGTTGGGGGTGGAGCCTATCCCAGCTCACTTTGGGCGAAGGCAGGGTTCACCTGGACAGATCACCAGTCCATCACAGGACATAGAGACAGACGGACCTCAGGGACATTTGTAGAACCACCAGCTAACCTGAGGTTCATGTTTCTGGACGGTGGGAGGAAGCTGGAGAACCGAGAGAACCCACGCAGGCACACGGAGAACATGCAGACTCACACAGGAAGGCCCGGATTTGAACCCAGAACCTTTTTGCTGTGAGGCGACAGTGCTAACCACTGCACCATTTTTCCACACTACAATTTGACTTTATTGGGATATTTTGGGCGACATACTATGGTATGACCACTGTGGTGCCCAAATAGTCATCATATTGGAATTTGTTTTTCATCATTCCTTGCCGCCAACGGAACCATCCGGCGATCGTCGCTTCCTTTCATGGGAGTAGGACCCAAGATCCGTGATCCATCCCGGCGACCTCCCCGTCGTCGACATCAATGGTAGAGAAGAGGAGGCTCCCTCGCCTTCACGTCCTTCATGTCTCGCGTGACCGTCACTCGCTCACCTTTCATGCCCGAGTCGAACGTGTTCTCCACCTTTTTCACACCCTTCGATCTCTTCCACTGCTGCATTGCCACCGTTCCTTTAAACTGCTTTCCGTGTGCCCAGGAACCAACGTTCTTGCTGCTTCTTCCGTGTCCCGTGAAAAGCTGAATTAACCCTCGTCAATCAATCCGTCCTGGGTCGTCCTGGGTCGTGTTCAGACGGGCTTCCGAGCTGCTCCTCACTCGTCACGGCTTCAGGAGCTGCGCATGGGTCGGTTATCACTGCTTTCTCTGAAGGTTTTTTTGGGGATCTGCGAGGCCCGAGAGCTGCAGTGGGTTCTCAGCTGAGCCTTCCCCAAACCGCATGTCTTGCTCAGCTCCAGCGCAAACCACCGTCCCATAATCTATAAATTCTGTTCATACTCAATTGAGCCGGAGGTCCTTGCTAGTGAATTTATCATTTATGAACGATCTAAACCCGACTGATGTGTGGAGACAGATGCACCCTCAAACTAGAGATTATTCCTTGTACTCCTGCCCCTCAACTCTCACAACCAGGATCAACCTGTTCTTACTGTCAACACAGCTAATTCATAGAACCCTAGAATCTGAATATTTATCTAGGACGCTGTCTGATCATTCACCTTTGACTCCATCTATTTTGATGCCAGAAAAACCAGCAAACCAGTATAGATGGCATCTGAACCCCACTCTCCTTCATAGACCAGACTTCTGCCAGTTTATTAGGGACCAGATAGAATTGTTTTACGAGACAAACTGCGCCTCCTCCCCCAATAGTTTCATTTCATGGGACACTCTAAAAGCTTATCTAAGAGGACAAATAACATCTTATACAAAAGGTATCAAAAATCAATATATGGCAGAGATAAATGAGCTAGAAGCAGATATTTTGAAATTGGAAAAGGAGTTTCAACAATTAACGGCTGGTTAAAAAAAACCCTGAAATACAATACATTACATACCTATAGAGTTGAAAAATGCATTTTAAAAACCAAACAAAAATATTATGAATTGGGAGAGAAAGCTCAAAATTCTGTCCTGGCAATTGAGAACAGAAGAACGCTCAAGGACAATTAATGCAATCCAAACTGAAACGGGTTCAACCTCATACAACCCAACAGAAATGAATGGCACATTCAAACAGTTTTATTCAAATCTATATACATCAGAATCGCCAGAGCATCTGACTAAGATTGATGAATTTCTGTCCACTATTGAAACTCAGCCATGAAGACCAAAAGAATCTTGACTTGCCCTTCACCCAGAAAGAAGTCGAAAAGGCCGTCGGCTCACTACGATTGAATAAATCACCAGGAGAGGACGGCTTCCCCCTGAGTTCTACACAGAATTTAAAGACTTACTCAACCCCCCTTCTAATGGATGTAATTAATTTAGCATCCAAAACTCAAACTCTTCCTGAATCATTCATCACTGTGATTCACAAAAAAAATAGAGACCCATTAAAGTGTTCCTCTTTTTGACCCATTTCATTATTGAATTCATATTATAAATTGATTTCCAAAGCTCTGGCTAACAGGCTCGGCCAATACTTACCAAATCTAATAAACCCAGACCAGAGCGGCTTTATTTTGAAACGTTCATCAACCAATACTTTTTGCAGACTATTTAATATTATTCATCTAACAAAATCTGAAACTGAGCCTCGTGTAGCATTAGATGCTGAAAAGCCCTTTGATAGGCTAGAGTGGCCGTATTTATTCAAAGTTTTGGGAAAGTTTGGATTTGGCCATTTGTTTATCAATTGGGTGAAAATCCTTTACCATAAACCCAGAGCCAAAATTACCACGAATGGACAGACTTCGACAGCATTGAATCTACCCAATACTCTAAATGGTTGAATAAACTGTGAAAATGAATATTCTCCCGAGGTTGCAGTATCTTTTCCAGTATTTTCCCGTTCCATTACCTTAAACTTTATTTAAAACCCTCAACAAACACGTTACAACAGTTTTTATGGAACTGTAAAACGCCCATGGTGTCAATGAAAAAATTAACATGGGATTATATCGAGGAGGTTTTGGACTGCCCAATTTAAAAAAAAATATCATTTTGTAGCCCCGATGTGATCTGTTTCGTCATTTTTTGACCCTGATTTTGTCCCCTCTTGGATACAAATTGGACTTCATCCTCTGAAATCCAGTGATTTTATTTATAAATGGAACTCTAAAACCATATCCAACAGGACAGACAATCCTATTTTGAAACATTTTATTAAAATGTGGTATGAAGTTCACAAACATCTTGTATTGAATATGGGACTGTCACCCAAAACCCCTCTAAGACAAAATGAACTTATACCCATGACTCTAAATAACAAGATTCTGGGGACCTGGCATGATAGAGGAATCCAGCATCTGGAAGATTGCTTTGAAAAAGGACTTCTCATGTCTTTTGAACAATTGAAGAGAAAGTATGACTTGTCCAGTAGAACTTTCTTTTGTTACCTCCAGTTCAGATCTTTTTTGAGAACCAACCTGGACCCTGGAATGACTCAACCTGTCTTAACTAACCTGGAAAAATTGCTTCATGAGGGAAATGTGTACAAATGTATTTCTAAAATGTTCTCCATGTGGCTGAATGAAGGCCCAAAGCCAGGACTACACAGATCCAGGATGAGATGGGAGTCAGACTTGAATATAACAATTGATAAGCAACTCTGGTCAGATTTATGTCAGAACAGTTTGTCAGCAACGGTTAATGCTCGGTACAGACTTGGTCATTATAATTTTCTTCATCAACTGTACCTCACCCCTCAGAAGCTACATAAATCCAAACCTGAACTGTCAGAAATGGGTTTCAGATGTGGTTTAGAGGTCGGCTCCTTCCTACACTGTACCTGGCTTTGCACAAAGGTGAGAACCTTCTGGCATGACTTTTGGAATACCTTGACTGTCGATCGCAGGGGTCACCTTCCCGTTAGACCCTGAGCTGTGTTTACTGGGAAATTTCACAACTCTCAACAGATCTTTAACTGCAGTATCTCTTTGTTCTGTGTCACTCCATGCACCCCTTTATTTAGGGGGACCCTCATGTCCAAAAAGCATGAAAAACTTCACATTTTGGACTTCATACTATAGTATGGCTTTTTTTTTTTTTTTTTTTTTTCATATTTTGGACAACATGACATTTTTTTTGACACTTTAACATATTTTTGACCACATTCTGTAACATTATATTTTCATTAATAAACTGCTCCAAAAAATAAAGGGACCACTTAAACACCTCAATGTAACTCCAATCAATCCCACTTCTGTGAAATCAAGCTGTCCAGTTTGGATCAACACTGATTGAGGATCAGTTTCACCTGCTGTTGTACAAATGGAACAAACAGGTGGAAATGAGGCAATTATCAAGACAACCCTATAAAGGAACGGTTCTGCAGGTGGTGACCACAGACCGTTTCTCTGTCCTCGTCCTTTCTGGATGATCGTTGGTCCCTTTTGCATTTTGCCAGTGTCCTCACCACTAGAGGGAGCATGAGGTGTCTCCAACCCACAGAAGTTGTTCAGGTAGTGCAGCTCATCCAGGATGGCACATCAATGCACACTGTGGCAAGAAGGTTTGCTGTGTCTGTCAGCACAGTGTCAAGAGGACGGAGGACATACCGGGAGACGGGCCGGTCCACCAGGAGACGTGGAGGGGGCTGTAGGAGGACAACAACCCGGCAGCGGGACCGCTATCTGCTCCTTTGTGCAAGGAGGAGCAGGAGGAGCGCTGCCAGAGCCCTACAAAATGACCTCCAGCAGGCCACTAATGTGCATGTTTCTGCTCAAACTGTCAGAAACAGACTCCATGAGGGCGGTACGAGGACCCGACGTCCACAAGTGGGGTCTGTGCTCACAGCCCAACACCGTGCGGGGCGACCGGACTTTACCGGAGAACACCGAGATCGGCAGCTTCTCCGTCGGCGTCCTGTGGTCTTCACGGATGAGAGCAGGTTCACACTGAGCATGTGACAGACGTGACGGAGTCTTCATGCATGTCTTGCAGACATAAAGGATTTACAATGCCGAAAAATTGGGACGCTGTGAAATTTTTTAATAAAAACAGAATTTGATGATTTGAAAATCACAAACTTATTTTTAATTGAAAACAGACCAAAGACAACATATCAGATGCTTGAGACATTTTGCTGTTTTATAACAAATATCTGCTCATTTTGAATTTGATGGCAAGAACATGTTTCAAAAAAGTTGGGACACGGTCAAGTTCACTGAGCTGCATCAACTCTTCTTTTAACAACACTCTGGAAACATTGGGAACTGAGGAGACCAGTTGCTAGTTTTGAAAGTGAAATGTTGTCCCATTCTTGCCTGATATAGGATTTCAGCTGCTCAACAGTTCAAGGTCTGATGGATCACAATCTGAGATTCTGTTTGGAAATCATGGACGCTGCATCCTCCAGGTTGAAGAGGAGAGGGACCATCCAGCTTGTTATCAGCTCAGTTCTAAAGCCAGCATCTGTGATGGTACTGGGATGCATTAGTGCACATGGCATGGGTAGCTTGAACATCTGGAAGGAAGCATTAATGCTGAATGATATATTCAGGTTTTGGAGCAACATATGCTGCCATCCAGACAACGTCTCTTTCAGGGAAGGTCTTGTTTATTTCAGCAGAACAACGTCCAACCACATTCTGCACGTATTCCAACAGCATGGTTCTCTAGTAGAAGAGTCCGCTGATAAACTGGCCTCCTGCAGTCCAGACCTGTCAATCACTGAAAACATCTGGAGCATCAGGACATGAACAATACAACAAAGGAGACCCTGAACTGTTGAGCAGCTCAAATCCTCTATCAGGCAAGAATGGGACCATATTTCACTTTCAAAACTCCAGAAACTGGTCTCCTCAGTTCCCCAACGTTTCCAGAGTGTTGTTAAAAGAAGAGTTGATGCAGCTCAGTGGTGAACATGATCCTGGAACAACTTTATAGACGTGTTGCTGCATCAGATTCAACATGAGAAGATATTTTTCATTAAGCAACAATTATTTTAAATTAAATATGGGTTTAAATGATTTGCAAATATTGCAGTCTGTATTGAATTTACATTTTGGGAACGGGGTTGTAATTCTTTATTATCAGGACGTTCCAGTGACTCGCTGAAAAACCTCCAGTTGATGTGAAATGCTGCAACGAGAGTCCTCTCAGGATTTGAGAGAGATCACATCTCCCGTATTGTTTCTTGTTCCCGGCCTCACCAACCTGTCCAGTGTTCATTGTTTTTTGTCTGTCTATGCTGTTCTTTTCTCTCTCTGCTCACCCCAACCGGTTGAGACAGACAGTCTTCCTTTAAATCCACCTTCCATCAGTCAAACAACCTTTCTGAGTTCAGCAGCTCGCTGAAGTCATAATTTCTCACTGGATGCGTCCGGCTCATAGTAACGTGTTTATTTTATACACAACCAGCCTGTCAGGAAACAGCTGTCCCACCGTATCCTGACACACACACACGATTAAATACAACAAAAGAATTGTGACTTTTCATGTACTTATTCAGGAAAATAACATCAAAGCATTAATAATATATAAATTAATTGTACAATACTCTATGCTTTACATGTTATCAACAAATCGTTTTGTCACCAGAGCACAATATTATTAAAATGGAATCAGAAAATAAAACCTGCCCTTTGCAACCTAAGGCCACTTTCCCCCTTCACAAGGGAGTCCAAAGGAATGGACGATTCTGAGCTCAGTCTTTCAAGTTTGAAGAAATAAAAGTTAAAACCAACAAGTGCAAATATGAGGCATCAAATTAAAGGGGAGTTCCACTGAATCTCAAATCTGAATTCTTTTCTTCTGCGTGTGGAGTATTAACACATTAACTATTCTCTTTTCTGGCAGCAGTCTGGCAGAGTGTTTGGAGGATCAGAGAATATTTTCTGGTTCAGTACAAATAATCACAATATAATCATATATTGAGTTTGTAAATAAACCTCCATCTTTCTTCATCAGGGCAGCAGATTAATCTGCTTATGATGAATAATCAATACTGAAGTGCTTCATGATGTCTTTTTTACGTGTTTTTGTTTATTTGACATATTTTTATGGTTGTTCTGTGCAGGATCATCATGTTTTCTGAAGCTGTCTGCACTTGATGATAACAAGTAATGAGAGACTTGGTTATCAGACTTCCTCCTTGCTCACTAATTTTCTACCGGCTGACTCCTGATATTAACATATGTACATTTTAAACAGCAGTGGTGATCCCCTTTAAAGTGCTGCTCCACAATGGAAGGAGGAGCTCTGCAGACCTCCTCTGTATGGAGACACTGAGCACATCATCAGAATGATCAATGAACTATCTTCAAGAGCACATTTACTGACGGCTACTTTATCTCCACCAGAGAGCATCATTTTATTCCTGTTTGAGCTTTTGTTAACCTGGTAGCCATGGTAACCTGGTTTTACTTTGAGGAGTTTGAATGTGAGATCAGAGTTAAGATAACCTGATAAGATCGTATTCCAATTATGAGAATGCTGTTACGATCCCTGGCTTGTTCCAAAAAGTGTTTTCACGCTCGGAGTCCCAGTATGAGTGGATGTTTGGAGAAAAGTCAGTGTGATCCGTGTTATTAGGATGGGATGATTATATTCCTGCTGTGTGATCATCAGGATGAAATGATTTGTTCTTTGACCAGAAACTCTGAGTTATCTGCTCTGTGACTGGGACATCAATCAATCAAGAGTTTAACGCTCCTCTGAACAAAACTACATCTTCTTAAATTCATTTTGATACCCTAATAATGGCTGCAGGTGAATATGGGTCAGTACTGTTGTTCTGAGTGTTTATTCAGCTCATATCTGGGAAGACTTTGGACTCACTCAGAGCACGACGGGCCGACAGGAGTCATCTGTCTGTCGGGGCGACTCGACGACACGCCTGATGATGCACCGTCTCCAGACACCGCGCTCACTTTTCTACATGTGTGCTGAGAATATAACAAAAGTTACACATCATATTCATGGAGCATATTGTCCTGTCAGGATGCAAACATCTGATGCGTCTACACGGCAGCAGGTAAGCTGCAGAGAAATTAGGATGCACAGAAAGGTGTTTCCTTACATAACCGACAAGCTGGATGTTTTTCTGGAAGCAAAAACCACCGACAAGTCATCACAGTTCAGATTCACAGCAGAAATGATGTCAGACTTTAAAGGATCATTTCACTGGTTTCCAGCTGGATTCTTATTTCCACAGTTTGTCAGAACAACATCGTAACTGTGACGAAGGAGAGTGTTGATGTGATGAGACCTGATTTAAATGGACCCACCGGTCGGACAGACAGACAGACTTGTTAGTTCACCTGTCGGACCACCTGGCTGCTGGTGTTCCTGGTCCCGTCAGACGCTGTGATGATGTCACCGTGCTCCCACTTCTACATCTCAACAATTACTCTGAGTACACTGTTGTCACAAATTAGAAAGAGGAATCGTGAGTGACTAATTACTGAGGCATAACATCAGGGTTTTACCATCCATGGAAACATGGCTGCTGTCCTACTCTAAACTACTGGCACACATCTACCGCCGCTCACACCACCCCAACATGAAGACATCAAATGATGCACAGGTGAACATGTTGCAGTCTTCAGGGAGAAATACAGCTGATTGTGAGGTAAAGGGGGTTTAACCTTAACAGGTGACGCATCTCATAGTTTGAATGCTGCAGTTTTCTGTCCATCCCTGTGTTCCCGTGACAACGTCACATCAGGAGAAATGCATAGATGCCGCAGAGCTGTCGAGTGACTCCTGAAACAGGCGGAGGACGTTTCACCACGAGATGTAACCGATGAAGGCTGCAGAGCGCATCGTCTCTGAGCTGCGACACAACAGGCCGCTCCTGTGTTTTAAATGCTTTAGGCTGAAATGCAGGCACAATAGTCGAGCTTTGGAGATGGAAAATCACTAAACAATCCACAAACATTATTCACTTGAGGGCAGAACTGGGCCTGAGAGGAGTGTACGAAGGTGTAGCTCACTCATGCAGAACAAATACATTCAGAGGATCGCTGGCCGCAGATGAAGAAAGTCATTTAGCTGATTAATCCTCCGCTGGAGGAGCAGAAACAAAGAGGGTGGAGCCCTGCTGCTCCACTAAACACTGCTCCTCTACACTTTCTTCAGGTCGGAGGGAAACCAGATCATCAGTAAGGCATCAACCGGACTCTCAGTGGACTGAGTAACTCATGATGGAGGAGGAGGAAGAGGAGGAGGAACAAAGACACAGTGAGGGAGGACAGGAGGGAGTTAGAAAAAGGAAAAGGTGGAGTCTGGCTCCCCCCACTGGTTGTACATAAAAACAGGTTGTGCATCTACTGTAAGCTGAAATGAACAGGAAGTGTCTCGTCTGAAAGGCCCTTCAAACTAAAAGTCTGCAGGTTGGCAGGATGAGAGAGGAACCTTAGCAGCATCAGGGCTTTTTAAACAGGCGTACAGGAGCCTTTAAAACCAGAGGCCAGCACCGGCTCGGCTCGCTGTAAACAACAGGAGGCCTCCACCTCCGGTAAAATCACTCCGTCTGCTCTCCGTTTCTTCTCTCTCCTGTCTGATGTGGTTTCAGACACTTTGTTGTGCGTCATTTTCTCTTCTGCAACAAAAGGCAAGTCTCCCCTCAAATATTCCTGTTTCCGTCCATCTCTGTTTGTCAGAGTAAAGAAGCCCTTTGTAGAGGCGCAGCTCCACCGTCTCTCAGGACTACAGGTTCAGTCTCGGGGTCACTAAGGCAAACTCTCGCAGGATGTTTCGGGCCACATCCACTTTGTACTGGGCGATCATCAGCGCCCGCTTCACGTCGTCGAAGGAGTAACCCTCCCCCATCAGCTTGGCGATCTTTGCGTCTTCGTTCTCGGACTCCAGGCTGGGGGGTTTTCCTGGATGGATGTCCGGAGGGATCTTCCTGGGGAACGGTTTGGGCGGCCGGGCCGGCGCCTGCAGACACTCCATCGGTACTGAGAGGGACGGAGAGACAACATGTCATGACAACAGCGGACAAACAGCAAGCAGGCAGAAACATGAGTCATGACGTTTGTTGCTTCAACAGAACGATAACTCTGACACTGTTTTACAGTATCAGTAATAACTGTTGGTGTTATATACAGTATAGAATATTATTTTACAAAGAAATGCCAAAAATTCTAAAAACTGGTCTGAAAATAACTTCTGGAACCAAAACACCATTAAAATCATTCAAAGTTTCAGCAACACTTTGCATCTCTGCTCAAAGTAAGAATCATTGTTCATGTTGATGAGACTGTCTGAGCCAATCAGAGCACAGAGATCAACTCCGACTCGGTTTTCTTTGTAAGTAACTTTTCTACCAAACATCCTTTTTTCTTTGGTCGAATAAAATAAATGAAATCATTTGAAATTTCAAAGCTTTCTCTCGATCTTAAATCCCACCAGCACATCCAGGATGTGGAGTCAGACTGTGTGAAATGATTAGGTCTAAAACAAAGGGAACATACAGTCATATGAAAATGAATATCAAAATGAAGATGAGTTCAGTGGACTTCAGTGGCGTCTCTGGTCACCAGTGCAAAAGATCGATACCAAAGCAAATAGAAAGCTCACCTTATTCACAAACAGACTTCCTCTTACAGGACGGTGGATTGAAACAGAGGTCAGATGTAGAGTGTCAGAGTGTGTGCTGGGAACAGGAACGTCTCTATAGGTGTGGGTGGAACAGCTGCACAACTTTTACACTGAAACTACGCGACTCTGTTCTGGAGCTCTTTAAGTCTTTTTCATGTTAATTCTACAACTGACTGTGATGTCTGAGTCGAGTTAATGTGGTTGAGATGAGAAGGACTCGGTATTTTCAGGCTTCATGTAGATAGAGGCAACAAGACCTTCCTGAATCTGACATCATCATCCTGACATCATCATGTACTGTACTCATCGTGTACTCATCGTGACTTCATCATATATTCATCCTGACATCATGTATTCATCCTGATTTCATCCTGACATCATCATGACATCACACTGACATCATGTATTCATCATGTACTGTATTCATCATGACCTCATTATGTATTCATTCTGACATCATTGTGACCTCATTATGTATTCATTCTGACATCATCGTGACCTCATTATGTATTCATTCTGACATCATCGTGACCTCATTATGTATTCATTCTGACATCATCGTGACCTCATTATGTATTCATTCTGACATCATCATGACCTCATTATGTATTCATTCTGACATCATCATGACCTCATTATGTATTCATTCTGACATCATCGTGACCTCATTATGTATTCATTCTGACATCATCATGACCTCATTATGTATTCATTCTGACATCATCATGACCTCATTATGTATTCATTCTGACATCATCGTGACCTCATTATGTATTCATTCTGACATCATCATGACCTCATTATGTATTCATTCTGACATCATCATGACCTCATTATGTATTTCAGCAGCTGCAGAGCTCCATGGAGGACCAGAGAGTTGGAACAGCTGATCTCTGGTCTCTGGGTGGGATGAGTTGAGGATAATGTTGAGAGAGCGATGATGAATTATTGATCAGTGTGTGATTGGAGGTTTGAGCTGGCTTCTATCTTTTACTATTGAAAGATGTTAATGGAACAATTACGGCTCACAATCAAATTACTCTGCTGTTCTGAATGTTAATGATGAAGTGATCACTATGACGTGATATGATAATATGATCATACATACAATATAACGAAACATCTCACGCTGAATTTTGAATTGAACAAACTATTATCCATATTAGATAATCCTGACCACCCTCTCCACCTGCTGCAGGGACAGAGGAGGACATTCTCCAAAAGACTCCTCCAGCTGCTGTCACAAGGACAGATACAGGAGATCATTCCAGATACAGGAGATCATTCCTGATACAGGAGATCGTTCCTGATACAGGAGATCGTTCCTGATACAGGAGATCGTTCCAGATACAGGAGATCGTTCCAGATACAGGAGATCGTTCCAGATACAGGAGATCATTCCTGATACAGCAGATCATTCCAGATACAGGACATCATTCCTGATACAGGAGATCATTCCAGATACAGGACATCATTCCTGATACAGGACATCATTCCTGATACAGGAGATCGTTCCTGATACAGGAGATCGTTCCTGATACAGGAGATCATTCCTGATACAGCAGATCATTCCAGATACAGGAGATCGTTCCAGATACAGGAGATCGTTCCAGATACAGGAGATCATTCCTGATACAGCAGATCATTCCAGATACAGGAGATCGTTCCTGATACAGGAGATCGTTCCTGATACAGGAGATCGTTCCTGATACAGGAGATCATTCCTGATACAGGAGATCATTCCAGATACAGGAGATCATTCCAGATACAGGAGATCATTCCAGATACAGGAGATCATTCCTGATACAGGAGATCATTCCTGCCGACCACAATAAGACTGTACAATAACTCACCTCTGGCAAAATCCATCACACAACAATAACACTGTTGACTGTGTTTCTTGGTTGTTTGTACATAATATATATAGATATATACTGTACTGTATATACTGTATATACTGTGCATTTTATATTTTATATTTATATTTAATATTTTTTACTGCTATTTTATTGCTTTTCTATTATTCTATTATTATCTTATTGCTTCCTGTCTGCTGCTGTAGCGAAAAAATGTCCCCTCGGGGATTAATAAAGTAACTACCTAACCTAACCCAACCCAACCCTACCCAACCTAACCCAACCCAACCTAACCCTACCTAACCCTACCTAACCCAACCCAACCTAACCCTACCTAACCCAACCCAACCTAACCCAACCCAACCTAACCCTACCTAACCCAACCCAACCTAACCCAACCTAACCCAACCCAACCTAACCCAACCCAACCCAACCTAACCCTACCTAACCCAACCCAACCTAACCCAACCTAACCCAACCCAACCTAACCCTACCTAACCTAACCCAACCTAACCCAACCCAACCTAACCCTACCTAACCCTACCTAACCCAACCCAACCTAACCCTACCTAACCCAACCCAACCTAACCCAACCTAACCCTACCTAACCCAACCTAACCCAATCCAACCTAACCCTACCTAACCCTACCTAACCCTACCTAACCTAACCCTACCTACCCTACCTAACCCTAC
Organism: Embiotoca jacksoni; assembly: GCF_022577435.1. NCBI lineage: Eukaryota > Metazoa > Chordata > Actinopteri > Embiotocidae > Embiotoca > Embiotoca jacksoni. Next base: position 931,444 of record NW_027185385.1, on the reverse strand, counting down.
CTAACCCAACCTAACCTAACCCTACCTACCCTACCTAACCCAACCCAACCTAACCCTACCTAACCCAACCCAACCTAACCCTACCTAACCCAACCTAACCTAACCCTACCTACCCTACCTAACCCAACCCAACCTAACCCAACCTAACCCAACCCAACCTAACCCTACCTAACCCAACCTAACCTAACCCTACCTACCCTACCTAACCCTACCTAACCCAACCCAACCTAACCCAACCTAACCCAACCCAACCCAACCTAACCCAACCTAACCCAACCCAACCTAACCCTACCTAACCCAACCCAACCTAACCCAACCTAACCCAACCCAGCCTAACCCAACCCAACCTAACCCTACCTAACCCAACCCAACCTAACCCAACCTAACCCTACCTAACCCAACCCAACCTAACCCTACCTAACCGTACCTAACCCAACCCTACCTAACCCTACCTAACCCAACCTAACCCAACCCAACCTAACCCAACCTAACCCTACCTAACCCAACCCAACCTAACCCTACCTAACCCTACCTAACCCAACCCAACCTAACCCTACCTAACCCAACCCAACCTAACCCAACCTAACCCAACCCAGCCTAACCCAACCCAACCTAACCCTACCTAACCCAACCCAACCTAACCCAACCTAACCCTACCTAACCCAACCCAACCTAACCCTACCTAACCCTACCTAACCCAACCCAACCTAACCCTACCTAACCCTACCTAACCCAACCCAACCTAACCCAACCTAACCCTACCTAACCCAACCCAACCTAACCCTACCTAACCCAACCCAACCTAACCCTACCTAACCCTACCTAACCCAACCCAACCTAACCCTACCTAACCCTACCTAACCCAACCCAACCTAACCCAACCTAACCCTACCTAACCCAACCCAACCTAACCCTACCTAACCCTACCTAACCCAACCCAACCTAACCCTACCTAACCCTACCTAACCCAACCCAACCTAACCCAACCTAACCCTACCTAACCCAACCCAACCTAACCCTACCTAACCCAACCCAACCTAACCCTACCTAACCCAACCCAACCTAACCCTACCTAACCCAACCCAACCTAACCCAACCTAACCCTACCTAACCCAACCCAACCTAACCCTACCTAACCCTACCTAACCCAACCCAACCTAACCCTACCTAACCCTACCTAACCCAACCCAACCTAACCCTACCTAACCCTACCTAACCCAACCCAACCTAACCCAACCTAACCCTACCTAACCCAACCCAACCTAACCCTACCTAACCCAACCCAACCTAACCCAACCCAACCTAACCCTACCTAACCCTACCTAACCCAACCCAACCTAACCCTACCTAACCCAACCCAACCTAACCCAACCCAACCTAACCCTACCTAACCCAACCCAACCTAACCCAACCTAACCCAACCCAACCTAACCCAACCCAACCCAACCTAACCCTACCTAACCCAACCCAACCTAACCCAACCTAACCCAACCCAACCTAACCCTACCTAACCTAACCCAACCTAACCCAACCCAACCTAACCCTACCTAACCCTACCTAACCCAACCCAACCTAACCCTACCTAACCCAACCCAACCTAACCCAACCTAACCCTACCTAACCCAACCTAACCCAATCCAACCTAACCCTACCTAACCCTACCTAACCCTACCTAACCTAACCCTACCTACCCTACCTAACCCTACCTAACCCAACCTAACCTAACCCTACCTACCCTACCTAACCCAACCCAACCTAACCCTACCTAACCCAACCCAACCTAACCCTACCTAACCCAACCTAACCTAACCCTACCTACCCTACCTAACCCAACCCAACCTAACCCAACCTAACCCAACCCAACCTAACCCTACCTAACCCAACCTAACCTAACCCTACCTACCATACCTAACCCTACCTAACCCAACCCAACCTAACCCAACCTAACCCAACCCAACCCAACCTAACCCAACCTAACCCAACCCAACCTAACCCTACCTAACCCAACCCAACCTAACCCAACCTAACCCAACCCAGCCTAACCCAACCCAACCTAACCCTACCTAACCCAACCCAACCTAACCCAACCTAACCCTACCTAACCCAACCCAACCTAACCCTACCTAACCGTACCTAACCCAACCCTACCTAACCCTACCTAACCCAACCTAACCCAACCCAACCTAACCCAACCTAACCCTACCTAACCCAACCCAACCTAACCCTACCTAACCCTACCTAACCCAACCCAACCTAACCCTACCTAACCCAACCCAACCTAACCCAACCTAACCCAACCCAGCCTAACCCAACCCAACCTAACCCTACCTAACCCAACCCAACCTAACCCAACCTAACCCTACCTAACCCAACCCAACCTAACCCTACCTAACCCTACCTAACCCAACCCAACCTAACCCTACCTAACCCTACCTAACCCAACCCAACCTAACCCAACCTAACCCTACCTAACCCAACCCAACCTAACCCTACCTAACCCAACCCAACCTAACCCTACCTAACCCTACCTAACCCAACCCAACCTAACCCTACCTAACCCTACCTAACCCAACCCAACCTAACCCAACCTAACCCTACCTAACCCAACCCAACCTAACCCTACCTAACCCTACCTAACCCAACCCAACCTAACCCTACCTAACCCTACCTAACCCAACCCAACCTAACCCAACCTAACCCTACCTAACCCAACCCAACCTAACCCTACCTAACCCAACCCAACCTAACCCTACCTAACCCTACCTAACCCAACCCAACCTAACCCTACCTAACCCAACCCAACCTAACCCAACCTAACCCTACCTAACCCAACCCAACCTAACCCTACCTAACCCTACCTAACCCAACCCAACCTAACCCTACCTAACCCTACCTAACCCAACCCAACCTAACCCTACCTAACCCTACCTAACCCAACCCAACCTAACCCAACCTAACCCTACCTAACCCAACCCAACCTAACCCTACCTAACCCTACCTAACCTAACCTAATTTGTACAATCGGCCTTCAGTTCACCACCTCACCAGTTTCCTGTCTCCTAAATGTTTGAACACACGTCTCAGGGTTTCTGTACATTCTGTCAGATGCGTTTTAATACGTCTGCGTGGGAAGTGAATCCAGTTCAACACCTTTAGGAGACCAGCAAAAATAATGTGATGCACTCATGTGGACACGGAGCAGACAGAAGTTTCCTCTAACTGTACCTTGACTTGTCGGTAGGTGGTCGTACTCCAGGTCTGCTCTCACACTGTCAGCGTGTCGTCTGGCTGGAGGCAGAGGAGCTGCACTCTTCAGAGCGTCGAACACCGTCTCTACACAACAGAGGACACAGAGAGAGACATGTCAACCAGCCCGTCCACACAGTGTCACTGTAACTCAGAGCATATTCAACATCACATTGGACAGAGGTGGACTGAGCTCACCGGGGGCCAACAGCAGGTGCTCGTGTCCAGAGGACGGCCGGTGTGGTCGAGTGCTGACGGAGGAGGAGGGCGAGGAGAAGCTGGAGGAGGAGGACGGTGAAGAGGAGGACATGTCAGAGAAGCTGTGTCTCACAGGTGGAGGAGGAGGCTGGGACGGAGGGCGGCCGGTGAAATGCTCCTCTAATGCTGAAACACAGCAGAAGACACAGACTGAGTGCTCGGACGTGTCCCATGAGGACACGAACTGACTGGACAACAGCTGAGACACAGGGACCTGTAAGATAGGGGTGTGGGGGGGATACCTTGTGGGGGGAGCAGGATGTCGTAGTCAGAGGGAACCTTGTTGGTGTTGAAGGGACAGAGGCTGATATGGGCAGCACCTGACATCAGTCCTCTCACAGAGTCGGAGAGTCCACCTGAGGGACACGTGTAGAGGTCAAAGTTCACAGAGACGCTCCGACAGGGAACAACACGCTTCATTTAAAATCCTCTCAGAAGGAGAGAGAACATTCTGCTGGAACCAACGAGAAACTCCTCTGGAGACAAATGTCCTCCCTGCTCATTACATCCCTCTATCAAACGATGCAACAGACATAAAGGGCTCACCTGGCTCAGGGGGGCGGGGCCTCTTCTCCACAGAGGGCTCTGCAGGGCCTTTCTCCAGGTGTCTGCATGAGAGGACATGTTTTTCGATCACATCAGATTAACTCAAATATAATACGACAGGATACGATACGGTAAATAAAACAAGATAAAATAAGTTAATATAAGATGGGATACAATACATTTAAAAAAAAAAAATAAATAAATGTATAAATACACAAACATACAATCTATATACACAAAATAAATAAAATAAGCTTTGATCTACACAGTGAAGTGTAAAGAAAAACTGATAATTATCACACGTTGGTGATAATAAAAATATTGTTAATTGTAAATTTCTCAGGATATAATATATATTGCACATCAGTGATATGGACTGCTTTATGAGTGATGTGCATGGGGTATATAAATATGTATATATTTAAAATATATAAAATATATGCAAGTACTCAACATCTGACTGAAACAGAAGTGATGGTGAAAAGTGACACGGACACATTCGGTGCTACGTTATGATGTGCTGGTAACTACTGAAAGCATCACGGCCATGTCACCATGGTAACCTGCACGGTACCTGCTGGGAACAGAGAGGCTGATGGGAGCCTGACTCAGACAGGTGTTGGATGAAGGGATGTGAGTGTTGTCCTCCAGCTGCTCCATCAGGCCGCATGGCCGCTCCATCACAGGACTGCTGAACGGGTTGGAGGCTCTGTGAACATCAGCACCGTCAGCTTCTCTCCCTCACACTTCTCTCTCACACTGCTCTCTCACAGTTCTCCCTCACTTCTCTCACTCACACTTCTCTCATTCACACTGCTCTCCCTCACACTTCTCTCTCACACACTTCTCACTCACATTGTTCTCACTCACACTTCTCTCTCTCACAGTTCTCTCCCTCACACTTCTCTCACACACTTCTCTCTCACAGTTCTCCCTCACTTCTCTCACTCACACTTCTCTCACTCACACTGTTCTCCCTCACACTTCTCTCACTCACACTTCTCTCATTCACACTGCTCTCCCTCACACTTCTCTCTCACACACTTCTCACTCACATTGTTCTCACTCACACTTCTCTCTCTCACAGTTCTCTCACTCACACTGCTCTCACACACTGCTCTCACTCACACTGCTCTCACTCACACTTCTCTCACTCACACTGTTCTCCCTCACACTTCTCTCACTCACACTTCTCTCTCACAGTTCTCCCTCACTTCTCTCACTCACACTTCTCTCACTCACACTGTTCTCCCTCACACTTCTCTCACTCACACTTCTCTCATTCACACTGCTCTCCCTCACACTTCTCTCTCACACACTTCTCACTCACATTGTTCTCACTCACACTTCTCTCACTCACACTTCTCTCCCTCACACTGCTCTCACTCACACTGTTCTCCCTCACACTTCTCTCACTCACATTGTTCTCCCTCACACTTCTCTCATTCACACTGCTCTCCCTCACACTTCTCTCCCTCACACTGCTCTCACTCACACTGCTCTCCCTCACACTGCTCTCCCTCACACTTCTCTCACTCACACTTCTCTCACTCACACTTCTCTCACTCACAGTTCTCCCTCACACTTCTCTCACTCACACTGCTCTCCCTCACACTTCTCTCACTCACACTGCTCTCACTCACACTTCTCTCCCTCACACTTCTCTCACTCACACTGCTCTCACTCACACTTCTCTCACTCACACTGTTCTCCCTCACACTTCTCTCACTCACATTGTTCTCACTCACACTTCTCTCACTCACATTGTTCTCACTCACACTTCTCTCACTCACACTGCTCTCCCTCACACTTCTCTCCCTCACACTTCTCTCACTCACACTTCTCTCCCTCACACATTGTTCTCACTCACACTGCTCTCCCTCACACTGCTCTCCCTCACACTTCTCTCATTCACACTGCTCTCCCTCACACTTCTCTCTCACACACTTCTCACTCACATTGTTCTCACTCACACTTCTCTCTCTCACAGTTCTCTCCCTCACACTTCTCTCACACACTTCTCTCTCACAGTTCTCCCTCACTTCTCTCACTCACACTTCTCTCACTCACACTGTTCTCCCTCACACTTCTCTCACTCACACTTCTCTCATTCACACTGCTCTCCCTCACACTTCTCTCTCACACACTTCTCACTCACATTGTTCTCACTCACACTTCTCTCTCTCACAGTTCTCTCACTCACACTGCTCTCACTCACACTGCTCTCACTCACACTTCTCTCACTCACACTGTTCTCCCTCACACTTCTCTCACTCACACTTCTCTCTCACAGTTCTCCCTCACTTCTCTCACTCACACTTCTCTCACTCACACTGTTCTCCCTCACACTTCTCTCACTCACACTTCTCTCATTCACACTGCTCTCCCTCACACTTCTCTCTCACACACTTCTCACTCACATTGTTCTCACTCACACTTCTCTCACTCACACTTCTCTCCCTCACACTGCTCTCACTCACACTGTTCTCCCTCACACTTCTCTTACTCACATTGTTCTCCCTCACACTTCTCTCATTCACACTGCTCTCCCTCACACTTCTCTCCCTCACACTGCTCTCACTCACACTGCTCTCCCTCACACTGCTCTCCCTCACACTTCTCTCACTCACACTTCTCTCACTCACACTTCTCTCACTCACAGTTCTCCCTCACACTTCTCTCACTCACACTGCTCTCCCTCACACTTCTCTCACTCACACTGCTCTCACTCACACTTCTCTCCCTCACACTTCTCTCACTCACACTGCTCTCACTCACACTTCTCTCACTCACACTGTTCTCCCTCACACTTCTCTCACTCACACTTCTCTCACTCACACTGCTCTCCCTCACACTTCTCTCACTCACACTTCTCACACATTGTTCTCACTCACACTTCTCTCCCTCACACTGCTCTCACTCACACTGTTCTCCCTCACACTTCTCTCACTCACATTGTTCTCACTCACACTTCTCTCACTCACATTGTTCTCACTCACACTTCTCTCACTCACACTGCTCTCCCTCACACTTCTCTCCCTCACACTTCTCTCCCTCACACATTGTTCTCACTCACACTGCTCTCCCTCACACTGCTCTCCCTCACACTTCTCTCCCTCACACTGCTCTCCCTCACATTTCTCTCCCTCAAACTGCTCTCCCTCACACTTCTCTCCCTCACACTTCTCTCACTCACACTTCTCTCCCTCACACTTCTCTCACTCACACTGCTCTCCCTCACACTTCTCTCCCTCACACTGCTCTCCCTCACATTTCTCTCCCTCAAACTGCTCTCCCTCACACTTCTCTCCCTCACACTTCTCTCCCTCACACTGCTCTCCCTCACACTTCTCTCACTCACATTGTTCTCACTCACACTTCTCTCACTCACACTGCTCTCCCACACTTCTCTCCCTCACACTTCTCTCCCTCACACTTCTCTCACTCACACTGCTCTCACTCACACTGCTCTCCCTCACACTTCTCTCACTCACACTTCTCTCCCTCATACTGCTCTCCCTCACACTGCTCTCCCTCACACTGCTCTCCCTCACACTTCTCTCCCTCACACTGCTCTCACTCACACTTCTCTCACTCACACTGCTCTCCCTCATACTGCTCTCCCTCACACTGCTCTCCCTCACACTTCTCTCCCTCACACTGCTCTCACTCACACTGCTCTCACTCACACTTCTCTCACTCACACTTCTCTCCCTCATACTGCTCTCCCTCACACTGCTCTCCCTCACACTGCTCTCCCTCACACTTCTCTCACTCACACTGCTCTCACTCACACTGCTCTCACTCACACTTCTCTCACTCACACTTCTCTCCCTCATACTGCTCTCCCTCACACTGCTCTCCCTCACACTGCTCTCCCTCACACTTCTCTCACTCACACTGCTCTCACTCACACTTCTCTCACTCACACTGCTCTCCCTCACACTTCTCTCACTCACACTGCTCTCACTCACACTGCTCTCCCTCACACTTCTCTCACTCACACTTCTCTCCCTCACACTGCTCTCACTCACACTGTTCTCCCTCACACTTCTCTCATTCACACTGCTCTCCCTCACACTTCTCTCTCACACACTTCTCACTCACATTGTTCTCACTCACACTTCTCTCACTCACACTTCTCTCCCTCACACTGCTCTCACTCACACTGTTCTCCCTCACACTTCTCTTACTCACATTGTTCTCCCTCACACTTCTCTCATTCACACTGCTCTCCCTCACACTTCTCTCCCTCACACTGCTCTCACTCACACTGCTCTCCCTCACACTGCTCTCCCTCACACTTCTCTCACTCACACTTCTCTCACTCACAGTTCTCCCTCACACTTCTCTCACTCACACTGCTCTCCCTCACACTTCTCTCACTCACACTGCTCTCACTCACACTTCTCTCCCTCACACTTCTCTCACTCACACTGCTCTCACTCACACTTCTCTCACTCACACTGTTCTCCCTCACACTTCTCTCACTCACACTTCTCTCACTCACACTGCTCTCCCTCACACTTCTCTCACTCACACTTCTCACACATTGTTCTCACTCACACTTCTCTCCCTCACACTGCTCTCACTCACACTGTTCTCCCTCACACTTCTCTCACTCACATTGTTCTCCCTCACACTTCTCTCACTCACATTGTTCTCACTCACACTTCTCTCACTCACACTGCTCTCCCTCACACTTCTCTCCCTCACACTTCTCTCACTCACACTTCTCTCCCTCACACTGCTCTCCCTCACACTTCTCTCCCTCACACTGCTCTCCCTCACATTTCTCTCCCTCACACTTCTCTCCCTCACACTTCTCTCCCTCACACTTCTCTCACTCACACTTCTCTCCCTCACACTTCTCTCTCACACTGCTCTCCCTCACACTTCTCTCCCTCCCACTTCTCTCCCTCACACTTCTCTCCCTCACACTGCTCTCCCTCACACTTCTCTCACTCACATTGTTCTCACTCACACTTCTCTCACTCACACTGCTCTCCCACACTTCTCTCCCTCACACTTCTCTCCCTCACACTTCTCTCACTCACACTGCTCTCACTCACACTGCTCTCCCTCACACTTCTCTCCCTCACACTTCTCTCCCTCACACTTCTCTCACTCACACTGCTCTCACTCACACTGCTCTCCCTCACACTTCTCTCACTCACACTTCTCTCCCTCACACTTCTCTCCCTCACACTTCTCTCACTCACACTGCTCTCCCTCATACTGCTCTCCCTCACACTGCTCTCCCTCACACTGCTCTCCCTCACACTGCTCTCACTCACACTGCTCTCACTCACACTTCTCTCACTCACACTTCTCTCCCTCATACTGCTCTCCCTCACACTGCTCTCCCTCACACTGCTCTCACTCACACTGCTCTCCCTCACACTTCTCTCCCTCACACTTCTCTCACTCACACTGCTCTCCCTCACACTTCTCTCCCTCACACTGCTCTCCCTCACACTTCTCTCCCTCACACTGCTCTCACTCACACTGCTCTCACTCACACTTCTCTCACTCACACTTCTCTCCCTCATACTGCTCTCCCTCACACTGCTCTCCCTCACACTGCTCTCACTCACACTGCTCTCCCTCACACTTCTCTCCCTCACACTTCTCTCACTCACACTGCTCTCCCTCACACTTCTCTCACTCACACTGCTCTCACTCACACTTCTCTCACTCACACTGCTCTCCCTCACACTGCTCTCCCTCACTGTGTTTGTGTCTGTTGGTTTCTATAAGAAGTCATTCAAATAATCGTAGTTGTAACAGAAACCCGACACTAAGATGACATCAGGTACGCAGCAGGCAGACGGAGAGGAGACGTGAAAATATGACGAAAATAATCAGCAACTCACAAATAATCCAAACAGATAAAGACAATAAACAGAAAACCAATTGGTACATAAACTAGAACGCTACAATTTACCAGACAGAGAATTTCAATAAGCAAAACATCTGACCCAAATAAAACCTCCTTTAAAAAGACAAATGAATATAGAATCAGAGATTATTATGATTGAAACTGACAGTGTGAATGTCAAGAAAGAAGAAACAGAATCTGTGTTCATTGTGAAAAATGTTGAAACGGAAATTCATTTTCTGTCAAGCTGCTTAAAATAATAAAATTATAGACAAATTAAAGACTTGTTGATCAATTCAGCCATATGGTATATATATCATGTATATATATATAATACCTTTGACAGACAGACTGTAGAAGCAGCAGGAGACGTTAGTAACAAACAGTAAGACATGTTTCAAAGGAAGATTTTATGGATCTTTCCTTTTTGTTTGTTTTTTATTTTGTCATTTTTACATTTAATATTCTAATATTTATAGAAGAGTTTATGCTTTGGAAAACATGTTTAATCCAAAACTTCATCCAATAAAGAGAACTGAACTGAGAAAACAAAGATGACACATCCCAACACTCAGAGACGAGCAAAAGAACTACAGCCCTCTGACCTCTGACCTCTGACCTCCACGGACATCCATCACTGTCTGACTTTATGGAGCAGCTTTTCATGTCAGAGTATCAGATTGTCTGTCCTGTCCTCTCTGCTGTCAGAGACTCGTCTGTCCTCCGTCCTCCTCCAGCTTGTGTGGCAGCTGTTACCGTGTGTGTGTGTGTGTGTGTGTGTGTGTGTGTGTGTGTGTGTGTGTGTGTGTGTGTGTGTGCGCATCAGTCCTACAACAACCGCACGTTATGTTACAACACCAACTTGTTTTCAGGAGAATCAGAGCTTCCTCTTTGAGCTGAGGCTTCATCAGCTCCATCCTCCTCCATCCTCCTCCGTCCTCCTCCATCCTCCTCCTCTACAACCTGATACACAGCAACACCTAATCTAATCACAGCTGCAGCTAAAAGCCTCTCAGACGGCCAGACCGCATTTGTCAAAGCTCCCTCAGGTGACTGCAGCTCGCTGGTGGGAGGTCCTGGAGGAGGAAGACTTCAGGTGAAGCAGGAACATGCGTGTCAGGTCAGTGACGCTCCAACATGCAACAACGTTCATTACAACTGCTGTCCACTTCAACCTGCAGAGCACACACACCTGTCCAGTTCTGTTGCACACAGCTGCAGTGTGTCGGGCAGCCCAGTAGGGGGCATCATCGGACACACACTCACACACAGTCATCATCTCAGGCCTCCATGCACCTCTCAGGAAAAAAGGTTTGTATCCTGCAGGATAAATGCTCCCATCGTGTGAGTGTGTGAGTGTGTGAGTGTGAGTGTGTGAGTGTGTGAGTGTGAGTGTGTGAGTGTGTGAGTGTGTGTGTGTGAGTGTGTGAGTGTGAGTGTGAGTGTGTGTGTGTGTGAGTGTGAGTGTGTGAGTGTGAGTGTGAGTGTGTGTGTGAGTGTGTGAGTGTGTGAGTGTGAGTGTGTGTGTGAGTGTGTGAGTGTGAGTGTGTGTGTGTGTAACACTCACTTGTGGCTACTGGCCAGGGTGGGCTGAGTTGGTGTGTGCCGTGGAGGAAGGATGTCGTAGTCATCGCTGACTTGCATGCCGTTAGAGAAGGGCTAAACACACACACACACACACACACACACACACACACACACACAAAGAGAAGGAGACAAATTATAAAAAATAACACAGCAACAACAAAAAAAGTCAAAGTCAGCTGAAGCTCTGAAGCAAAGTGGACCAGGAGGATGGCAGAGGCGTTGTCATGGGTTACCAAAGCTGGTGAAGACGACGTGCTGCAGGTAGAAACAGCAGTGAACTCTCATTCTGCTCACTTCAACTCACTGAGGAGGAAGTGTGTGTTCAAGGATGCAGAAAGTGTTTTTTAATGAAAGCTGAATCATCTCTACCAGATGATTGTGTCTGCGTGTCCAGTGTGCAGCGGTGTGAGCAGGACGGCTCACTTTATCTGTTCTATCAGAGACACAGCGAACCCCCTCAGAGAGAGAGACGGGTGTTCGGGGGCCAGGAAAGGGTTCCAGGTGACAAAGCTGCAGCAGGAGACACATTTCAGCTTTTTAAAACCCAGTTTGGTTTAAAACAAGGATGGTAGTATTTTACAGAATTAACACAAGTGATACAGATGAAGTGTGAACATCCAGGATGAATCATCTTCCTGTGTGTGCGTGTGTGTGTGTGTGTGTGTGCGTGCGTGCGTGTGTGTGTGAGTGTGTGTGTGTGTGTGTGTGAGAGTGTGTGTGTGTGTGAGTGTGTGTGTGTGTGTGTGTGTGTGTGAGTGTGTGTGTGAGTGTGTGTGTGTGTGTGTGTGTGTGTGTGTGTGTGTGTGTGATGTTCGTGCTCAGCAGCTTCCACTGAGGTCATGATGAGGATCAGTGAGTTTGTCTGAACGGTCCGGAGACATTCATTATTCAGTGTATCAGATTTATACTTCATGGATGTATTATAGTTGTTATAGTCGTGTGCATGCTGCATCTTTTATCTACAAAGAGACTGTCAGATTTTATTCTCAGGTTTTGTTTTATCACTTTGACAACCATATGCAGAAGTAATGAAATGAGGAACAGAGTCGCCATCATCAGTGAGTCTCTGCAAACAGTACAGTTCCTCAGTCATCTGTAAAAAAGAAATAAGTCCCCGTGTATTCACAGACAGAGAGGCTGATGGGAAAGTGATTCGATGAGCAGGTATTTAACCATCAACCAAAGTGTTGGAAAACCTTGAAATGTGGAGCTGATAATGAAACTAGGAGAGCATCAAAGTGAAGTTTCTCTTCCTGAGGAGACGTTTCATTTAAAACCAGAAGAAAAGGCATTGAAGGATCAATAAAGATGTGATAGTAGGATTCATTTTCTCATTATTATCAACATTTACACATAATATCCTCATAATTCAGTTTCTTTCTATTACTTAGTGAACATTAAAGTAAACAAACATATTCCAGCTCTCATGGTCTCCTCCCTACCTTGGAGCTCTCCGAGCTTCCCGTCCCCTCCACTCTGTGATGAAACCTCCCGAACTCCCCAGAAGGACAGCTCAGCGGTCGTCCGTTCAGGTGAGAGGGTCGGGGGGGTCCCAGCTGCAGCTGGTGTCCGTCTTTGGGACACTGAGTCTCCAGGGCAACCTGTGAGTCTGACAGGGCGCCGGTGGACGAGGAGACGGAGGAGGACAGGGAGGAGGAACCGGGCAGCCACGAGTGTCGAGACTCTGGGGGGATAGGAGGAGGACGCTCGGGGGGAGGAGGGGGAGGAGGGTCCCTCTGAGGAGGAGGCGGAGCTGGGAGGGGCTTGTCTTGCTTCCTGGACATGCCTGGTGAGGACTGGACAGGTGGAGAGACCGTTTGGTCACTGAGATATAAAACTTAAAACGGTCACATCACATGTTTTAGTGATAAAAACCCTCCAGAGACCTGAAGAGTTTTAGCAGAGTGCAGGTTAAATATAGAAGTGACCTTTGACCGGTAATTAACAGCTGTGTTATGAAATGTGAACCAGTTCCTAAACTTTACATTCTTGTGACCCAGTTTTACTGTTTTAATGTGGGACTGCTGTGACTGACCTTCGGGGATCCGGTGGGGCTGGCAGACGGGGAGCGGATGGCTCCTTTGTGGATGAGGTCGCGGCGTGGAGGGACGGGGGGGAGGCTGAGGTGCTGGATGCAGAGGCCGGGGTCTCCTACGTGGGCCTTCCTGTGCTGGCTGACCGGGGAGGAGCTGGGAGAAACCATCGGAGAGTTCTGACGCTCGGCGCAGTGCTGAGAGGACAAAGCTTCTCTTAATACTGGCTGGAAATAAGTTCATCATCAAATACAAACGTCTGAAAATGTTTTTAGATTTAAAAACATTATACAGATGTTTGGTGGAAACTCTTCAAATTATGTTAGAGAACGTTCTTCTCCTTTAAGAAGAACAAAAAGATAAAAACCTTCCCGCTGAAAACACTCCTCGAACATGACATCACCTCCAGCTGCGAGGTGATTGGTGTCTTTATTACAGATAATTCTCAGAAGATTTTTTTCTGTTTTCCATTCTTCCAGAAGTAAAGGCTCTAAACACTTTGACCCATCAGTACATCCTCCACCATCATCTCGTCTTTACCTTCCGGATGTTGGCCAGTCCGTTCATGACCAGGCAGTCGTCCCGGTCCTCCTCGTCGTCCAGGTCCAGCATGGGGCAGCTGTGCCGGTCCAGGAAGAAGCACTTGTTGCCCTCGTTTCGAGGGTCGAAGGGGTCCACGATGATCGGCTCGGTGCCTTTGATCTCACAGCGACAGAAGGGGCAACCCTGACCGTCCGACTCCTGGAGGATGAGGATGAGGACGAGTTGAAACATGTTAAACCATGAAGCACCTCTCAAACACCAAGTTCTTCAGATGGGTTTTTAGGACATGACGGTCTAGAGGGTGAAACGCTGAGCTTAAATCAAGAAGAACTGAAATTATAAGATGTGCTATAAGTAAATGGTGACTTTGATCAGAGCAGTCTGAGCTGTGAGGGAGAAGAAACTGGATGAAGGAGTTCTTATTTAATACAAAAAATCAGTTAAGTCAGAAAATTCTTCCTAAAATCTTTGATAACTAGAAAGTTGCAGATATCATAACTTTGACCATCAAAATCTTATCAAGTCTGTGGCAAGCTTGGTGCTACCGGGTCTCTCCTGGACACAGACGACACGCTCAGTCGTACGTTCGGGTGTAAAATGCCTTTATTTGCCCGGCCCATACACCGATGTCTCCGTGCAACCGCTTCTCCTCTTCCTCCTTCTCCCTGCTCCCCTTTATAGAGGAGAGCTCATCAGTCCACCTCCAGCTCAGCTGTGCTCATTACACCTTCCCAGCACCGTTCCCTGAACCACTCCCCCCCCCCCCCCCCCTGCAGCTGAGCTAACCACACCCCACCACCACAGTCATCCCTGAGTATAAGTAAATATAAGTAAATATTAGTAAATATTAGTAAGTATGTTTTATAAAAACATGGAGGAAATAAAATGGAGGTTTAGAGGTGGGTTTAAAATGAAGAGTTCTCCTTTAAAAGAGGGGAGACAGTGGAAACATGGGAGACTGACCAACATCTGTAACAGCTTTCAGAAACCAGGTGAGAACGCAGTGCGACGGACAGGTGGATGATAGATGTGTTGAGTCATCAATACATCAAACTCTCAGAGTTCAGAGTGCTTATGAAAATAATGAAGAATGTTTTTACTGCACACACATCCAGACAGATGTTGAACTCACAAACAGTTGGAGTTCATCAGGAATCACAGCTGGATAAAGTTAGTGGTTTCACTGCCTCCTTTCTTTCATGAACAACACAGTCGACTGGACACATGTTGGTGTGCAGATCATCTCCAGAGAAAACTGTTTCAATTCAAAGGAGACCACATGAAGCGCCTCCACATGCAGGCCTGTCACAGAGGTCCTAAACAAGAGGATGAAAGAGCTTCTGGTTCCGGTGCATCTCCACTGACTCAGAGGCAGGCGGGTGGAGGGGGGTTGGATGGGGTCGGAGGGGGAGGGGCACCAAAGGCATGTTTGAAACCTAATCCTAATGAGAGTGGGAGGAGAGGGGAAGGAGGGGAGGTTAAACGGAGGGATGTTCAGATACAGACAGGAGCAGAGTGACAAACGCAACATCTGTCAGTGATCAAGAAAGAAAACCTCCAGATCCACTTCTGGAACAGAAGCGTTCAAAAACAGGCTGGAAGTTAAAACTGGACTGAATCTAAATGACTGTGTTCAAGCAGGAAGAAGTAAACATGTTGAAGTACACTTCTGTCTGTAACCACCTGCTGGCTGTCGGCCTCCAACAACCACTTTAATCTGAACTTTACATCCACATCTGTATTCACTCACATCATGAATGAAGGAAAGATGTCAACCAAAGTGGAAACACAGACTAAATATGGAAGTTCTGTAAAATGGTTCTGATGCAGAAGTGTCTTCAGCTGCAATACCAGCGAGTGCCACTAGAGGTCGGCTCCAAAAAGCCTCCGGCTCCATAGACTCCCATTCAACTTCTCTCATCAAATCCAAAGTGAATAAAATGTGTCCATCAGTTATCTCGGTGTTGTTAGCTAAAGTCACTCCTTCTTATTAGTTTTCTGGAGGTCCATCTGAAAATAATCCCTCATTCATTAGAAAAGAAGATTCAAGAAGACCTGTTTTTGGGGGCGTGTCTGTTTGATTGACAGGCCTGTGGTGCAGTCAGGTTACAGCTATCGGTGGGCGGGACGTAGTATCGTCAGGTTTCTGATCAGATCGGTCAGATCCACCTCTGGCTCCTCCCCCAGCTCGTCCAAATATGGTCACTTCCTGCTCCAAACCGCTCCGAACTAACAAGATGGTGACGGACAGAATCTGAACTGGAGGATTCATAACGTTCACAAACCAACGATGACATCACTGATGGATGATGACATCACTGACGGCTGCTGATTGGTTGGACGCCTGAGATCAGTGTCACACATTTAGTATCTGACCTCATGTGGTCACTTCAGCTCCTCAGTTATGGCCACAAATGTGCTTTGTCAGGTCACAGTGACCTTTAACCTTTGACCTCTGAGATCTAACCACTTCAAATCTGAAGAAATCCCCTCAGTACTGACCCTCTTTTCGCTGATTTGGTCTCCAGCAGAATAAACAGAAGGTCATCTGATTATTCTGTTTTACACTTTTCACAATCTACAGTCGTTTTAATGGCTCGTTAACAAGATATATTCACTGATCAGAACTACTGATGGTTTGAGCTCTTTAAGGTCCAGCCGGTGAATCACAGTTAAACTACTAGACCTGGGTAGAACAGGGGAACCCTCTCATGTTCCCGACAGCCAACAGGATGTGGGACGACACACAGCTCTGCTGCATCCAGCTGAGAGGATGACCGCAGCAATGCGTCACTGATGCAGGGAGGGTTCTCCGTCTGACTCACTGTTTCACTGAGAAACACACACATATATGTCACTGAATTACTAATGGAGGCTGTGGGGGAGGCGGAGTCACGGTGAGTTGTCATAACAGGAAGTGTGACGCACGGTAAACGTGGGCGCTGCTGAATCCTGTTTAAACTGTGGAAACTCTGCACACGTTAGCTATGAAACTGGAGCTCTGCAGAACATCTGTGTTTGTGCTTTAAAACCGGGTTCACTAAAACCTTCCAGGTCAGAAAACCCTTCATCTTAAATCCTGTGGCTCTACAGTTAATAAAGTCCCAGCTGTGATCGATCTGATCATCGGATCTGTGTGCAGACATCTTCCATCATGTCGTATAATTTCACTTTTTCTTTACATGATACATTTTTTTATTTTTGTACAATTAGTAAAAGATCAACAAAAAACGCTGAGGTTGACTTCCTGTGATGAAGAGCACAGACAACCGCAGCTCAACTTTGAAGATGACAATTATACAACCAGTAGTTCTGACAGAGATCTGATTGGTCAAATCATCATGACATCACTCCTCCTTCTCAATGGGAATATAGAATTAGAATATTATAATAATATGTAATATAATGTAGTTTCTACTTGTTATAGTTCTATTAAATGACCCATTTGGTGAAGTCGGGTCTCTTTTGGTCCTTTTTGGTCGCTCTGAGCACCCGTACCGTAACACCACGGATAGTCACGCACTTACAGTCCTAGAGGAGGCTAGCTGGACCGGTTTGGTTTGAACACATGACACGGAGCTAAAATGTTAAAAACACACGAGTCCATGATATCTTTGTTCTTCAGATATCTTTGTTCTTCAGATTTGTTCATCAGATATCTTTGTTCTTCAGATATCTTTGTTCATCAGATATCTTTGTTCTTCAGATTTGTTTATCAGATATCTTTGTCAGATATCTTTGTTCTTCAGGTATCTTTGTTCACCAGATATCTTTGTTCATCAGATATCTTTGTTCACCAGATATCTTTGTTCTTCAGATATCTTTGTTCATCAGATATCTTTGTTCTTCAGATATCTTTGTTCCAACCAGACTGAGCTCGCTGATCAGTTTAGTGTTTCTATGTTCTGTATTTATTCAGTTGAAGATTAGAAATCCTCTCTGTTGCTAGGTGGTTGCTAAGGGTCCGACTACTTCCTGGAGTAGTAAACGTTGCGTACGTCACATAAGAGTCTACTGACGCGACTGATTGTTTTCCAGTTGTTAGTCGTACCCAATGTGTTGCCATGGAAATGAAGATCTCTATCTTACACTGGAGGGTGTTTTAATGTGATTATTGGCACCACAAGGATGCTGTCTAGACTGCGGCGCTTGCGTGAACATCATTGAAATGACATTAAAGCACCCTGTGGTGTAATATTGTTTAATTACAGTGGTGACCAATCAGCAACCATCAGTGATGTCATCGTTGGTTTGTGAACGTTATGAATCTTCCAGCGGTTTGGAGCAGGAAGTGACCATATTTGGACGAGCTGGGGGAGGAGCCAGAGGTGGATCTGACCGATCTGATCAGAAACCTGACGATACTACGTCCCGCCCACCGATAGCTGTAACCTGACTGCACCACAGGCCTGTCAATCAAACAGACACGCCCCCAAAAACAGGTCTTCTTGAATCTTCTTTTCTAATGAATGAGGGATTATTTTCAGATGGACCTCCAGAAAACTAAGAAGAAGGAGTGACTTTAGCTAACAACACCGAGATAACTGATGGACACATTTTATTCACTTTGGATTTGATGACAGAAGTTGAATGGGAGTCTATGGAGCCGGAGGCTTTTTGGAGCCGACCTCTAGTGGCACTCGCTGGTATTGCAGCTGAAGACACTTCTGGATCAGAACCATTTTACAGACCTGAAGCTACGAACTCTTTTAGAAACAGTCTGTGGTTTTATATCCAGTCTGTGTTGCTAACACACAACAAAAGTCACCTCCATGTCGCCCCCTGCAGGAGTTCTGCTGCCAAACATCCAGCAGAAATTCCTATGTATTCACCAACAGACAGATTATTCCAAAAGATCATTAAACATCTGCTGTCTGAAACTCTTTGACATGAAGTGTTGCAGTAAATGTTCCTTCACAGAGACCTTGAGGCTCTGGTGATTGGCAGACAGGTTTTTGGGCTCGTGTCCAGATGTGCATAGAGTGAGTCCCTGCCAGAGATTAATAACAGCTCGCACACGTCTGGAGACCGCAACACAGATGTCCCACACAAAGACGGAGATGAAGGTGGGAGGGAGTCTTCGGGCTCGATGCTAATGACTCATTAGGGGACAGTAATTACAAACACACTCTGCTGGCACAGCTTCCGACACGCAAGCTGGTGCAGGACAGTGTGCTGCGACAGAATAATCGCACACAGCTGGAGGCAGAGAAACACACAGGAAAACACACTCTCAGTTTTCACTTCCGCTACCGACTGATATGTGGAAATTTGATTAGGATGGATGCAAGGCCGGAGAGGATGTGAGAGAGGCGGCTTCTTCCTGCGCCAAAGGCTGAAAGCTGGATTATTTAGTGCTCTCAGATTTACTGCAAAAATACACAACAAATCTACTGACAAACTGGAAGTTTAAAATGTTCTGTTGTGGTGTGTTTCTTCCCAAATGAATGAGATGATATATATAGCCGCTGCCATCCATCAGATGTGTGAATCAGTTTGTGCTGATGAAGGTACCTGCCAGGCCGTGAGACAGGAAGTACACATGAGGTGGCCGCAGGGTTCGATCTTCACGTCCTTGTCGTTCTCTGCACAGATCTTGCAGAGCTGGAAGGTGGAGCCCATCTCACAGTACAGCTCGTACTGCTCCTGTTCAGACAGAGCAAACAGCTGTCAGTCATCAACATCTGTTCATATCAAAACATATACCAAACACGACATAAAGGAGCAGCACACCGTGGACCCGATGGTGAACTCCAGCATGTTGTCACCATTCCTAAACTGTAACGGTGCCATCATTGGTGAGGATAAAATCAATAACTCCTGATCTAATCATTGATAAAGTCCTCTAATAATCGTGTTCCAGATGTTGTAACAATGTTCCAGATGTTGTACTAGTGTTCCAGATGTTGTACTAGTGTTCCAGATGTTGTACTTGTGTTCCAGATGTTGTACTTGTGTTCCAGATGTTGTACTAGTGTTCCAGATGTTGTACTTGTGTACTAACTAAGTGTGAAACTCTGGACACTCTCCACCCTAAACAGTCGCCATCTTGGCTCGGTAGAGGAAGGGGCGGGGCCACCAATGTAAAGGATTTTCAAATTAAAAGCACCTGTTCCTGAACACAACGTGTTTGTTCTCCACTGCTGCTGCTGGACAGAAGAATCAGTGTGTTTATTGAGTGTTAAACAGAGGACACAAAAAACACACTGAATTCTGGGTAAAATAGTTAAAGCTGCAGATATTTTGGAAGCTGATGTGTTCACATGATGAGGTCATTTCCTGTTAGTGCAGAACAGCAGTGTAGATTTGAAACAACAACTGGAAAAATGTGGCGGCACTTCTGGTAAAATCATCAAGTTTTGGTGTCACTGAAGAGAAACTTCAGTTTCAGAGAAAATGTGAGAAGAGCAGAAATTCACACTTCCTTAATGACACATTCAGGTGGTTCTGAACGTCTTGTCACTTTTAAAACCACGCAGAGGTCTGACACATCGATCAGTCAGTCCTCATTGAACATTTTCCACACTTTAAATGTCATGAAGGAGGCGGAGCTTCTGGCTGTGTCAGACCTTCCATGACTGAACCGTGTTCATGAATCTGCTCATAAAGATTGAACATGTTCTCACACTCACACACACACACACACACACACACACACACACACACACACCTGTGTCACTTTGATGTGATCGTGAGGTGTCGGCTCACATAAACCAGTGAGGTCGGGGTTGTAGCTGCGACCGTCGGGAAACAGATAGCTATGAGGTAGAAGAAAAAAAACGGGTAAAACACACAGTGAGGTTTTTACTGGAAATGTCTCAACAACATTAAATTCACTAACTGCATGAAAGGGGTTTTAAATGTTACAGTTATGATATTGTACACGTTGATATGTAAATAACCCATAAAAGTGATGAAACAGAAACACAACAATACAAACTAAAAGCAGCATGAAGACTATTGGAAGTATCAGTTGTAGTTTTTTTGTACTTTAGACTTTCTCTCATCCTGATTTCTAACACAAACTATCAGCAATGAGCAGAAACTCAATTAAAAAAAATCTACCTTAAGTTTCACAAATTAAATAAAACACAAGACAGTAAAGTACATAGTTAAATATACCCATCAAAAAGTCATTCAAAGTAATGAAAAGTAATTTTTTTAAAGTAATTAAAATTATTTTTTACAGTGTGTTTTCTCTTCCTGTATGATTGGATTTATTGAAGATGTGAATCTGTTTTTAGTGATTCTCTATGAACCACCTTTTGTGTGTTCTGCTTTTGTGTTTCCTTTTGGTTCGTATATTGAATAGTTAGAATTATTTTTTGTAAACAACATATGTTCGCGTTTTTTTGTTTACATTTTGTATTTTTGATAATAAAATATATATTCTTTGAAGGAAGTAAAACAGAACAGAATGTCTTCAAGTTATATCATGAATTTCCCCATCTGGGTAAAAACCACTGTCACTGACTCCTGCGAGTTACTGAGGTCTCCCTGCTTGTTCAAAAGAGCATCAAACAGGACACCCCCCCGCCCCCCTCCCGATTTGCGTGGCGGTCTGTCACATGATCAGGTATGATAGAAACAGATGTCCTCACAGACTTTTAAAGACATTGATGTGGCTGACTGAGACTCAGTTTGTTGTTTGTACCCAGTGGAGAGTTGAACAGAACCGATCAATAACAGAGAGGAGAGACACGTACAAGCCCTCCCTGTACCCGTCGATGAGGGCCTGGAACAGAGGCTTGTTGTGGGGGATGGTCTGCAGGATGTTTCCGTCGTTGGTCACGTAGCCGATGGCCCACTGGCCCAAACGGGTGCAGCTCAGTCTGAAGATGTAACTGGAGGAGAGAGAAAACATGAAGGATTCATTCACCTATGCACTGTTAAAAAAAAAAACCCAATATAATAAACTGTTATCTAGGGTTAACACCTCGTGGGGGAATATCAAGTTACAGTTTAGGGATGGGACAGATGTGAGGTCACAGTGACCTTTGACCTCCAAAATCTATTCAGTTCGTCCTTCGGTCCAAGTGAATATTTGGGCCAAATTTGAAGAAACATTCCTCAAGGCATTTCTAAAATATTACGCTCACAAGAATGGGATAGACGGATGGGATGGACATGAGGTCATAGTGAGCTTGACCTCTGACCCCTGATCACCAAACTCAACTCACTTTATCTTTAGGACCAAGGGAATGGTTGTGCCAAATCTGAAGATATTCCGTCCTTCCGTTCTTAAGATATCACATGAACAACATGAGGCCTCCATTATGTTTCACATGGCGTCATGATGACATTAAAGTAAAAGAGCACTGGCTGAATGTCTGAAGCCTTTTACAAGAACATTAAATAGATGTGAGCTAATGTTGTAATACTTTATATAATAAAAGTTTGTTTTAAATACATGTAAAAATAATAAATGAATTAAAGAAAACTGCTAATAAAACTCTGATGAGGCATTTAATTACACATAACATGTCATGATGGTTTTCCAAGTTTCTGGTTTGGACACAAGAAAAGTTTCATGTCATCATGCAACAGTGGAATATACTTTATAATACTTTATAGCTTTTACCATTATATTGAATATGTGATTGTCATAGATTTACTATGTATAGTGTACAATATTATTAATAAAATGATTTTAAAATATGTGACAGACTGATGCTGACTTTTTAAAAGCAGTGAACATAACATTTACTTTTATTCTCCTTATTTTTCCTGTGCCATCTTAAAAGATAAAAAGTAATATATTATTTTATTTATTATCTTTTTACAGTCTTTCTTTTAAATTCAGCAACACAAAACTGTTGCATCCATCCACGGTATCATGTGACTGCTCCACTATCAGATGAAATGTTCTCTTCACACAGCGTCACCGATCCGTCCGTCTCAGGATGAGCTACGAGACACAGAAGAAATCTGCACCGACGCTGCTGTCTCGTGAAAAGATTTCTACTGAAGTTTAGGGTGTAGGAACTTTTCTCAAAGATTTTTAAAGCAAATACATTAAGTCTCAAAAAGGTTATTTAATCTGAGTCAAGTACAAACAACAACCTGCTTCAACAGTCTGAAACTAGAATCATAGCTCAGCTTTGTGGCACATTTGTAGAGATTTCTTCCAGAGAAAGAGGAAATCGCTTTCATAGTGGGAAATGGATGTGAAGTCACAGGGACCTTGACCTTTGACCTTTGACCGCCCCATGCTATTCAACTTCTCTCATCAAATCCAAAGTGAATAAAATGTGTCCATCAGTTATCTCGGTGTTGTTAGCTAAAGTCACTCCTTCTTATTAGTTTTCTGGAGGTCCATCTGAAAATAATCCCTCATTCATTAGAAAAGAAGATTCAAGAAGACCTGTTTTTGGGGGCGTGTCTGTTTGATTGACAGGCCTGTGGTGCAGTCAGGTTACAGCTATCGGAGGGCGGGACGTAGTATCGTCAGGTTTCCAAAATTATAGGCTGCAAGTACATACAAGTCCCTCATCAGATGGTCTTTGAACAAGAGAAATGTTCTTCAGATGAGTGAAACATTAACTTACAACTTCTTTATTTTCTATAAAACTAACATCATCAAACAGCGGAGCTGCAGCTGCATCACTCAGGTCATCACAGAGATTTCAGAGTGAATCTGAGTACAAAGGAAGCAGCTGAGCAGACAGTGGAACAGTTTGAATGGGAAGCAGAGACAGATGCAGTCCAGCACCAGTACTGGTCTCAGAGCAAGTCCTGACCACAGAGCCTGATCCCTCCTCCACCACAGAGCCTGATCCCTCCTCCACCACAGAGCCTGATCCCTCCTCCACCACAGAGCCTGATCCCTCCTCCACCACAGAGCCTGATCCCTCCTCCACCACAGAGCCTGATCCCTCCTCCACCACAGAGACTGATCCCTCCTCCACCACAGAGCCTGATCCCTCCTCCACCACAGAGCCTGATCCCTCTTCCACCACAGAGCCTGATCCCTCCTCCACCACAGAGACTGATCCCTCCTCCACCACAGAGCCTGATCCCTCCTCCACCACAGAGCCTGATCCCTCCTCCACCACAGAGCCTGATCCCTCCTCCACCACAGAGCCTGATCCCTCCTCCACCACAGAGACTGATCCCTCCTCCACCACAGAGCCTGATCCCTCCTCCACCACAGAGACTGATCCCTCTTCCACCACAGAGCCTGATCCCTCCTCCACCACAGAGACTGATCCCTCCTCCACCACAGAGCCTGATCCCTCCTCCACCACAGAGCCTGATCCCTCCTCCACCACAGAGCCTGATCCCTCCTCCACCACAGAGCCTGATCCCTCCTCCACCACAGAGACTGATCCCTCCTCCACCACAGAGCCTGATCCCTCCTCCACCACAGAGACTGATCCCTCCTCCACCACAGAGCCTGATCCCTCCTCCACCACAGAGACTGATCCCTCCTCCACCACAGAGCCTGATCCCTCTTCCACCACAGAGCCTGATCCCTCCTCCACCACAGAGACTGATCCCTCCTCCACCACAGAGCCTGATCCCTCCTCCACCACAGAGCCTGATCCCTCCTCCACCACAGAGCCTGATCCCTCCTCCACCACAGAGACTGATCCCTCCTCCACCACAGAGACTGATCCCTCCTCCACCACAGATCCAGACCTCCTGCAACGATCACACCTGCAGTCATGTGATCACCTTCACAGTGATGATGTTAATGAGACATGACGAATACATGTGGACTCACTCATCACACAAACATGCTGACAAGGTGTGTCCACGTGTGTGTTGGTTCATAACAGGTATTTGCATGAGTCCCTCAGGGATCAGCTTCTAATACACTCACATCCTCACACAAACTGGAACCGTTTCTCTCACACACACACACACACACACACACACACACACACACACACACACACACACACACACACACACACACATAGCCTTTTTGCAGTCCATTACTTTCTGTTAGGATGCAGAGGTATAATTGAGTTTTGAGTTTGTGAGCTGACTTCTGTTTGCAGACTGTTTGCTCTGATACACCTGTTTGATTTCATCTACATTAGGAAGTTTGTTTGCTATAAAGGTCAATAAACTGTCGTCAGAAATGACTTATTGTTGTCATTACTATTAGAATAAAACCATCTGCCTGAATCCTTACACTGATAATTCTGTTGTTTGAAGTGACCCAGGTCAAATCAAAACGATCCAGATCATTTACATCCTGCTGTCATCAGCATTACAACAATATATACAAGACAAAAAAAAGGAGCTTGTTATTCAGACTGCAGTTCAGAGGAGTGATGGATCACAGCACGACCTGTTTATGACACATAATCCTGAATGAAAATTCATAAACACTCTTTATTTCTGACTGATATCCGTTTCCTTTGAGCTGGAGCTCTGAGGCTGTTTGCCACGGCAACCAGACACATAAATATTCATGAGCATATGTGCAGACGGAGGATATCGTTGGTTTTAAACCAAACTGAATCCTGAAGCATCACGCTGACTTTCAGACCTGTCGGAGCACTGACACTCAGATAAGAGCGGCAGAGCTGCAGGAGGGTTCAGAGAAGTCAAGGTAAACAAATCCTGACTTCATGGGTAAAGAAATCCTGACTTCTAGATAAACAAATCCTGACTTCATGAGTAAAGAAATCCTGACTTCATGGGTAAAGAAATCCTGACTTCATGAGTAAACAGATCCAGACCGCTAGGTAAACAATCCCAGACTTCTAGGTAAACATATCCAGACTTAGTGGGTAAACAAATTCTGACTTCATAGGTAAACAAATTCAGACTTCATGAGTAAACAGATCCAGACTTCTAGGTGAACAATTCCAGACTTCTACGTAAACAAATCCTGACTTCATGGGTAAACAAATCCAGACCTCTAGGTAAACAAATCCAGACTTGTAGGTAAACAATTCCAGACTTCTATGTAAACAAATCCTGACTTCATGGGTAAACAAATCCAGACTTGTAGGTAAACAAATCCAGACTTCATGGGTAAAAAAAAATCTTGACTTCATGGGTAAACAAATCCCGATTTGTAGGGTAAACAAATCCTGACTTCATGGGTAAACAAATCCAGAGTTCTAGATAAACAAATCAAGACTTCATGGGTAAACAAATCCTGACTTCATGAGTAAAGAAATCCTGACTTCTAGGTAAACAAATCCTGACTTCATGGGTAAACAAATCTGACTTTATGAGTAAACAAATCCAGACTTGTAGGTAAACAATTCCAGACTTCTACGTAAACAAATCCTGACTTCATGGGTAAACAAATCCAGACTTGTAGGTAAACAAATCCAGACTTCATGGGTAAACAAATCCAGACTTGTAGGTAAACAATTCCAGACTTCTACGTAAACAAATCCTGACTTCATGGGTAAACAAATCCAGACTTGTAGGTAAACAAATCCAGACTTCATGGGTAAAAAAAAATCTTGACTTCATGGGTAAACAAATCCCGATTTGTAGGGTAAACAAATCCTGACTTCATGGGTAAACAAATCCAGAGTTCTAGATAAACAAATCAAGACTTCATGGGTAAACAAATCCTGACTTCATGAGTAAAGAAATCCTGACTTCTAGGTAAACAAATCCTGACTTCATGGGTAAACAAATCTGACTTCATGAGTAAACAAATCCAGACTTGTAGGTAAACAATTCCAGACTTCTACGTAAACAAATCCTGACTTCATGGGTAAACAAATCCAGACTTGTAGGTAAACAAATCCAGACTTCATGGGTAAAAAAAAATCTTGACTTCATGGGTAAACAAATCCCGATTTGTAGGGTAAACAAATCCTGACTTCATGGGTAAACAAATCTGACTTCATGAGTAAACAAATCAAGACTTCATGGGTAAACAAATCCTGACTTCATGAGTAAAGAAATCCTGACTTCTAGGTAAACAAATCCTGACTTCATGGGTAAACAAATCTGACTTCATGAGTAAACAGATCCTGGCTTCTAGGGTAAACAAATCCTGACTCCACGGGGAAACAAATCCAGATTTCTAGGTAAACAAATCCCGATTTGTAGGGTAAACAAATCCTGACTTCTAGGGTAAACAAATCCTGACTTCATGAGTAAACAAATCCTGACTTGTAGGTAAACAAATCCTGACTTCTAGGTAAACAAATCCAGAATTCTAGGGTAAACAAATCCTGACTTCATGGGTAAACAAATCCAGACTTCATGAGTAAACAAATCCTGACTTCTAGGGTAAACAAATCCTGACTTCTAGGTAAACAAATCCAGATTATAATCTCATTTTGAAAGTCAATTAGCCTTCAGTCGACAGTAGGAGTGTGTAGTTGTGGTCCAGTATTTGTCAGGTTACATCACTGGAGTTCGTTCTTTGTCTAAGAGGTGATGAACTGTTGTGTGGTTTATGACAGGATGCTACATGGCTCTCTTACCAACCATTAATGGTGCTGCATGTTCCTGAAGTAAGAGCAGTCCTGAAGGGGTCCATTTTAATTCATGAATAAATAGTGTCTGGATTATTTGAAGGAGAACGACACATTGGTGAGTAAAGTGACAGTTGAATTTTTTTTTTCTCCTTTGCGGATAGGCAGCTGATTGTGTTGTTTATTAGTTTAATTTATGAACTTTATTTATAACAGGAACCATGTAAAAAAGACATTAATCTCCAAAAGAGAAAAGATTATTTGTAGCAGGTTTAGCAACCAGCTAATTACTGTCTGCAGTACCTGTGCAGGTGAGAGGAGAAAATAACACAACCTGCTATTTCTACTGCAAACGGATCATCTACACACACACACAACGAACATACTCTTCACAGGAATAATCAGATAGCACAAAATATTACATTCATATATACATAGTCCAAAAAACAGTTTGAAAAATTAAAAAATGTATTTAGTTCTTTGAAATCCATTTTTAACTTTTAACTTTAAGTGAATCTGTGCATGTTTTTAATCGACTCAGAGCCTGCTGACAGAAACAGGTGAGATGAGCTGCTTGTTGTCAGTCCTGCTGTCAATCAGCTGTTCAGTGTGTTCACCCTGAGACTGGAGGTTTAGCCAAAACTTTCTAACCTGAATAAGGTTTTTAATGCATTGAAGTTTTTTTTGTAATGATGTGGAGAAATGGAAAATATCTCTGATATATCCAACACTGAAAAAACAAATTTTACCAAGTACCAGTGCTTTCGGTTTTTCAAAATTCTAATGATCATGTAACCGGACCAGCAGAGCGTTTAACTTCAGTCTAACAGTAATATTGCCACTGTAAAACCAACTCTTTAATCATTTTCAGATAAATCTGTCTTCTTTGAAGTTTCACGAACTTTCTTTCGGGGGTTGTGATTGGCCTGTGAGCTCAGTTCCAGAGTAGCATGCAGAACACTCTCATGTGGACCCCAAACAGCAGAGACGGGAACAGAAATAATCCTATTTGTCCCAGTAAACTCAAATCTCAGGTACACAGCCACATGTGAGAAAACCATGAGAGTTCAAATATACAAGTATGTCATCAGCAAATAAAAGAATCAGACTAAAGAAACTGTTAAAACAGTCTTTTATCATCAGTTTCCGTTTCCTACAGGTCCCGTTGGTGTTCCTCTCTGATCCTCCATCTATTCACACTTCAAGCTTTGATTTCTTGCTCTCTTTCTTTTCTGTTCTGATGTTTTTCCACCAGCAGCTCTAAAACACGTCTTGCATCGTGCACACAGCCCACATACCTGCCGGGCTTGTTGATGTACTTGTGCAGTCGGGCTTTGACCTCATCGTAGGTGAGGAAGGCCATGTAGCCGGGGTGGGTCACTGCCAGGAAGTTCCAGTTCCTCAGGATGGATCCCCACGGCTGAAACACACCAACCAACACATCTGTAATCATTTTACATTCATCTCTTTATGTTGTCAACATAAAGGCATGTCGGGCCACAAATACATGAATCTGAGCGAGCAGAGCGGAAGAGAGAGACCAGCACAGACTTCTGTCTGTCTTTGTTTAGAACTGGTTTGAGGTTTTCTGACTTGTAGAGATGCCAAAATTTTTGCAGTGGAGGAGAACTAACAGTCATCACTGCAAGAGGCGGAGTCTGTTTATCTGGCCGCTCAGCAGGAATCCCTGAACGGGGGCCCTGAAGTGTGTTGGAGGGCTTCAGCTGTCTGCCACGACATGCTCGTCCATCCTGCAGCTCGCCGGGACAAAGATCTGCTGCCTCACTGTGGCTGGTCTGGCAGAAGAAACCAAACTGGAGGTTGAAGAGGAAGAGCAGACCGGACCACTCTGAGCTGGATCGAGTCCCAAAGAGGTCGAAAACGGAAAGAAGGAGAAAACAGCAGCACTGACTTTAAACATGTTCATGATAGATTTCCTGCTAATCCTCTCTGAGAGACGCAGTTACAGCGAGGAACAAACATCCAAAACTCACCAGAGGGTTGAGCAACCTTAAAGAACTCAGTTCAACTGTTCTAACGCTGTGTCCTGAGAGATCACAGAACATCATCATCATCTGTCACCAGGTTGGTTCACCCGGTGACTCTGACCTTCATATGGGCCCTCTGATCCCTCCTCCGCCTCCCACCAGGATTCCCAACCAACCATCAACCATCAGTGATGTCATCAACAATCAGTGATGTCATCGTTGGTTTGTGAACGTTATGAATCCTCCAGTTCAGATTCTGTCCGTCACCATCTTTGTTAGTTCGGAGCAGTTTGGAGCAGGAAGTGACCATATTTGGACGAGCTGGGGGAGGAGCCAGAGGTGGATCTGACCGATCTGATCGGAAACCTGACGATACTACGTCCCGCCCACCGATAGCTGTAACCTGACTGCACCACAGGCCTGTCAATCAAACAGACACGCCCCCAAAAACAGGTCTTCTTGAATCTTCTTTTCTAATGAATGAGGGATTATTTTCAGATGGACCTCCAGAAAACTAAGAAGAAGGAGTGACTTTAGCTAACAACACCGAGATAACTGATGGACACATTTTATTCACTTTGGATTTGATGACAGAAGTTGAATGGGAGTCTATGGAGCCGGAGGCTTTTTGGAGCCGACCTCTAGTGGCACTCGCTGGTATTGCAGCTGAAGACACTTCTGGATCGGAACCATTTTACAGACCTGAAGATGCAAACTCTTTTATAAACAATCTGTGGTCCCAGCCAGTGAATCAACCAAGCCAACCAAAGTTTCTTCCCATGAATCCATCAGTAAAAAGTCATTCCTGCTCCTTTACCAGACCTTTAAAAGCGTTCAGCCCTGTCGGAGAGTTCATGAAACGTGGTGAAGTCTCAAGTTTTACTTTTTTTTAACACATCTATCGTGACACTGATTCTGAAATAATCCGTCTTTGAGTATTCAGTCTCATTTTTCATGCTCAGAGTTCAGACTGATCATCCACAGAACAAAGGTCCTGCTGCAGTGAGACATGACTTTAAAGCTCCGCCCACACACACCATCTTGAAGCCACATGTGCCAGTAATCTGTCATCAGCAGGGTGAAAGCACACACATCCACAGAGCTCACGAACATCAAACAGAAACTCGGTCTACATTTCTGCTGCCGTTAATTTCCTGGATCAAGTTTCATTTCGGTTAAATAAGTGCTGCTGTGTGTTCTAATGTGAAGTCACTATTGAACTGAACCACCTGCAGGCAGCATGCAGTCAGTCCTGACCTGTGCTGCTGGGTTCAGGAAGTATTATTGACCTTCTATTGCCCAGTAAGTTATTTATTTTATCTCAAACAGGAATAAACTCGAACACAGAGTCTTCCTGCAGTAGAGTAACATCGGTTCCGTGTTCTGTTTCATCTCACACTGAAAATATGACCTCACTTCAAGTCCAACTTCCAACTGTGAGATGATATTGGTGTTGATTTCATGGAAATGTGCCGTCAGTGTCTCACTGTACCTGCAGGATATTCTAATGGTGTATTTGTGTATTGAGTATCTCCAGGGAGCTTTAAAACTCTCTCCATCCTCTAAACTGGCCCTTTAATGCTTATTTACTTTGGAAAATATTTCTAAATATGTTCCAAACATGTAAGCTGCATGTATGTTTGAGGATTATAAAACAGTCAGTGAGATGTGCTGTACTCTTCACTTGAGGAGGTTCAGATAATCCAGCAGTGACATGGTTTGAGCTGTTTATCCTGCAGGTGTGCTGCTTGCTGCATCCAAAGCCATCTTTCTGTTGTCATGTTTTCTGTTTATATACAGATGTCACGCTCATAAAAGAAATTGTCGGTCCCTCCAGGATTTCTCAGAGTTTTTTTTTTTTCAATTTCTGCACTCAAAAATGTTTGATTTTGTGGTGGATTTCCTCACAAATGTTAATGTAACTTGTGGAGTCTTAAGTGAGTTTTTGGCGGTGATTTACTGAGTAATTACGTCTTTGAAATCAGGTGCAAATCTCTGTATTTAAATGAGGGTTTGCGTGTTAAAGAGATTCCAGCAATGGAAAACAGAGCGACCGCAAAAGGAAAAGGAAATCTGATCCCATTGAAATTAAGAAATATAACAAGAACAAAACGGAGAAAAAAAGTCTTCATAATAAAACGTGGCTAAATAAAAGAGGAGGACGGTGAGATCCTCTAACATCAGCAGGTCCAGATCTTTCTGTGATGAGCAGCTGATGTTTCATTGAGTTCCTGGAGGTCTCGTGAACCTGATGAAGCTACCTGTGAATCCTGCAGGACTCATTCAGGATGTGACAGCTCACCTGAACAACAGGACTGGAGGGAGATCCAAGCAGAGATACGCTGGAACCACCCAGAGGCAGCAAAATGCTGAGTTTTTAATTGCTGGTATTTCGTGGCTCCTCCTTGTTGTTGGCTGTCAATCATCTTTCAGTTCATTCAATAACTGTAAGATTTCATCTCTGGACAGACGAACTGTCTGAATCATTTCTGCCTCTGACATCAGAAATGTTTAACGGGTGTAAAACCTCGTTCTCTACGTATTCTGGTTTCCTGTGTCTCCTTCACAATAAGAGCAGCCGTCTCTCCTGATGTTCATCTGATTAAAACCTTCAGTCGTACTAAAATACACAACAATCACTTCTCCTGATTCTACTTCCTGGTTCAGTAAATATCGTTGCAGGTGATAAATTGTTCTATTTGCATGTTTCCTCTCAGTATTTTACACCTTCAAGCAGAAACTCCCAATATTACATATGATGGAGGAGGAGGAGGAGAAAGACGGAGGGGAGGAGGACTGAGGCCCAACATATTACATATGATGCAGGCAAACACGCAGAATGGACGTGTTAAATTGCACATTTGAAAGATGCAATCTTCACTGCACGTCGTTAGTAGATCTGCTTGGACATTTTTTTGCGGATGGTGTGAAGTTTGAATGTGATTTTACACGGAAACGTTTAGTAAATCAGATCCTGAGAGCGAAGCTGTCTCAGACAACCTGCATTTCCTAAAGTGGGACAGCTGTGATCGAAATGTGGGACTCTGAAGAGTCTTCCCTAAAAAGCCTAAATCACCTCAATTATTGGCATTGTTAATATACAATCCATGCACACTCCCTGATAACGTGATAAAAAAAACTTGTAGGAATGTTTTATTTATAGTAAATTTATGGGCTTAATATAAATTATGTCAGTCCCACAGTTGGACATTTAAAAAGTTAAAAGTGATTTGGATTACACGACATCAGAGCTTGTGTTAAACCTTAGTTTTACCGCTTCATTAACCTGAGGAGGACCTAAACTAAATAAAACTGAGGTGTCCCACATTAGTGCAATTCACCCGACCTGAACACAGTATTAAACTAAGTGTCAACGTTATTTGATTGACAGGTGTGAAGCCTGGATTTATGGGACCGACCTGGAAGAGGCGTGTGAAGATGTCGAACTCGAACACAGAGATAAAGTCGTTGCAGGTGAGGTCGATGGTGGACTTGAGGGCCATGGCCTCCAGGCCCGAGCTGATGGGATGCACTTCGTGAAGGCACTGTCGGAAGATCTTCCACGGCACTATCGTCCTGCAAAGATCAGGAAACACAGGTACAGGTGAGATAAATGGTGTTTTGTAATCTATCTTCACTGATATAAATGTGCCTCTGATGAATGAAGTGATTCACAGCTGATGTGAGACTAAACTCTGGTCTTCAGAAGAGATGAAACAATAAGAAGAACAGACAGAAATGTCCTCCATGGTTACAGAGTCCAGTCAGAGAGGTCAGGTGGAGGTCAAGTGGAGGTCAGCTTGTCACACTTTCATTCACACATGATAAACTGTTGGTTTCTATCAAACATCTGTGTGACTGATCAGCAGCCTCAGAGGCTTCACAGGCTGCAGGATCTGACCACTAACTAATGGCACTGCTACAAGAAACCAGAAGAGATTCATGTTATTAGAAAAAGGCTGGATCAGAGAGGTGAGTGAGTCCTGCAGCTCTGAACATGAACCGCTCGGCATGTTTCTGCAGAACGAGATGTTCAGAGATCTGCAGCATTTTACCTCCAACTGTGAAACTACATCTCAACACAGTCCCCAGATATTCATCACTGAAAGAATGGAAGAACACCGGCCTCACCGCTCCGTTTACTACAACAGGAGGATGAATCTCTGCATTAACAACTGGAAATGTGAAATATGACTGAAGGTAAAACCCTGAAACAGCACTGCTGTTCTTCTGATGTTCCTGCTCCGCCAAGTTATTACACATTAATACATCATTGTTCTGTTGTCTGGGTATCACGTGTGAACTTTATCTTTTCATCCTCCAACATTAGCTCCATGTAATCACAATAGTTGGTCCATTTCAAGATAAAATTATTTGATTATCAGATCAGGATTTCAGCTGATTAAATGTCCGAATGGATCGTTTCCACAAAAGAAACATTTCCAGTCACTGATGGTTTATTTAATGCGTCTGTGGGAAGCAGCAGCACGACTACAGGCTGACTGAGCGGTCAGCAGGGGGCGCTCTGGGTGACGCACCAACACAAACCTTCTGTCGCAAGGAGCTGTGATTCCAAAGCTGAAGATGTCATCGTGATATTTAAGAGCAGACGGTGTTTCTCTGTTTGATGTAAAACGACAGCACTCTCACTTGTCAGAAGTTAACAGAAGTAAAAATTCTAAGTTGGATAAACTTAAACATTAGACTTTATTAACCGAACTCTAAATCTGACTGAAGATTGTTGCCTCTAAACTTTAGATGTTGATAGAGACTGTCAGATATAAAGAGAGAACTGAATTCACTGGAGGACTTCACGACCTCAGAGCAGTGGAGGCGAAGCTAACAGGAACATCAGTCTGACCACATCTGGAATATGATATAAGATATAATATATATATATATATATATATATATATATATATAATAATGTTCACCTTCCTGCATACATTAGACTCTCACACAGAGAATATTAGTTGTGCTGTAAAGAATACTTTTACAGTGTAATACATCACATACTCATACACACTGATACATAGAGAATCCATTGATCTGACAGACGTCAGCTGATCTGCTGACTGACTGAATAATTCAGTCTGACCTTCACTGGGAGATAATTAATGAGGGAAACTTCATGGAGCTGCTCAGACCGATTCCTTCAGAGTCCTGCTGTCCTAACAGGATCCGCTCTGACCTCCACACACTGTCTGTTGCTAACAGAAACTCACTCGTGGCCACGCCCACGCTAGGCCCCGCCCCCTCCCAGCCCCGGCCAGTGAAGCAAAGCCAGGCGAGTGGACAACAAAAAACGACTTTTTGGTTAAAATAGGACATTTGTTGCAAATTTGAAGAAGCACCTTCAAGATGTAGGAGGATGGACCTAAACTCACACCAGCAGAACAGAACCAGATTATCTGTGAGAGCATCATCATTATTATTATAGAAGCAGTCAACCTTTTAAATGACTCTAAACTTCTACTTAAAGAATGTTTAGAGGTTCTTTAAAGAACGTCGAACTTCCAAACACAACTTTTTAACAGCAGATAAAAAAACCCAGAAGAGTTGCAGCTTACTTTTCTCCGAAGAATCTCCTCCAGAACTCAGCGGCGTCGGCTTTGGTGATCCGGAACGTGTCTCCCTGGAAGTGTCCTCCGGGGAAGACGGCTTTGATTTCAGCCAGCATGTGACTGAAGATCAGAGACAGCTTGGTCAGGTTCCTCCTGCAGAAAGGAGGACAGAGGAGGACAGAGGAAGACAGAGGAGGACAGAGGAGGATAAAGGAGGACGGAGGAGGACGGAGGAGATGATTTTAGCAGCTTTTACAAAACTTATTTTCAAAGAAAAATATACATCATAAAACATGTTGACAGAAATTATTTCAGACATCTGGAAAAATTATGTATTATATCTGTCACATGATAAATAAAACATGTAATATCATTAAAAAACGTGAGGACAGTCACACTCTTCACATTCATAGATGATGACTGTTAATGCAGATGCAACTTTTAAATCTTAAACTGAGTCCAGGTCCAATCAGTGATGCAGAAGTGACGTCCAGGTATTAACTTCATAACCGAGGAAACGTAACGTTGCAGGTGTAGACGTACCTGTTCCAACTCTAACTGGTAGTTTTGGTATCCAACCCAAACTTCATGTCCTCCATGTCACACTGAACTCTAACCGTGACCTGTTCTCCAACATGTTTACAACAACCTTCACTGTTTAGTTTGTTCATGAAGCAAAGCTTTTCATGGGATTATTTTTTAAAAACTCATAACTTTACTTTTACCCCCTAAAATTATGTTTAAGCTCATCTTCCTAATTTTTTTTAAAGAGGTTTTATTTCTCTCTGTCCAGGGTGATTCTCCTCCTGAGGATCAGGAGAGTCTTATATCATCTTATCTTCTTCTAATATACGTGTGAAAACTTTAAGAAGCAGTTCTTATGTCCACAAACATCAGTGTGTTTACATTTGACACAGAAACACACCTGGATTCTTGAAATGGGTTTCATTCCTTCTGAAACCACAGATGAGAGCGCTGAACACACATTTAGCTCCATGCAAAGAAATACTTGTTCATGTGTTTTTGCACCCTGAAACCAAAGGTTCTGAGGGATGCATTAGTGCACATGGCATGGGTAGCTTGAACATCTGGAAGGAAGCATTAATGCTGAATGATATATTCAGGTTTTGGAGCAACATATGCTGCCATCCAGACAACGTCTCTTTCAGGGAAGGTCTTGTTTATTTCAGCAGAACAACGTCCAACCACATTCTGCACGTATTCCAACAGCATGGTTCTCTAGTAGAAGAGTCCGCTGATAAACTGGCCTCCTGCAGTCCAGACCTGTCAATCATTGAAAACATCTGGAGCATCAGGACATGAACAATACAACAAAGGAGACCCTGAACTGTTGAGCAGCTGAAATCCTCTACCAGGTGTGCTATTCTGTGCTAGGCTATGTTTACAATAATGCAACATATGCCATATCATATTACTTATATATAAGGTCGTATTATCAACTATTAATCCTAAGGTGTAGACAAAAGGCTGTGTTTGTGAATGAGAGTGATACTGCTGGGCCAAACCAAAAGGTCACAGGAGGAGGTCTGTGACCTTTGGGGTCACATACTGTTGTTCTTTGAGTCATAAACAGGAACAGACGGCTGTCTGGAGGACTTCAGGGTGTGAAGGAAGACAACCACCACCTCCACCAACCAACAAAGGACACATCAACACACATGACTTTTTGGTGTCTGGACTATAAGAAGACTGGGTCAGGGAGAGTCAGGAGTCAGACTTCATGAACTGACACATACTCTGTTGTTGTCAGGGAAACATAGTCTGGACCCAGAGCTCTGTAAACTGGTTATTCTGCTGCTGTTAAATAAATATATTGAAGCCTGACATCTTCTCCCATTGCCTCATTAAAGAACACTCAGGACTG
>NW_027185385.1:744504-884504 GCF_022577435.1 Embiotoca jacksoni | reverse complement strand
GGTCTGATCCTCAACTCATCTTCATCATTTAGTTTTGTAATAAACTCTTCACTCATTCAAACATCTGTTCTTCCTGAACTGTAAAACTTCAGATTGTCTTTTATTTTTTCAACACTGCTTCCTGGCAAAATAAGTGCACTTTTAATTCAGCTGATTTAGAGACAATCACTTTAGGAAGCTGCTGAAGGCCGGCTGTAAAACACTCGGCGGCGCACGTCAGGCTGCAGCGTGAGGACCGTCGTAGAGTTCACAGCGTGGCCACATCCTGAACATCTAACAGCTGACAGGCTGAATCATCCTCACAGCCTTCGGCCTGAAAACAACAACATGGAGCTTCATTAAAGGCAGTTTGTGAGAGAACAGCAGGTCTCCGCCACCAAATGAGCACCAGGCTGTAGCTGTGAAATCTCTCTGCTGATGATGGTTGGTGCAGTCTGTGTTCGTGGGATCACCAGGACAGACGACCAGCTGACACGGTGCCGGCAGGCCGAGCCCGTTCAGAGCCGCGTCATGTAGCTCCGCCTCCACACTGACATCTCATGCAGGGCATCGATCGTGTGCAGTCGTGAGTTATGAAGCCGCAGCGCTCATGTTCGTCAATGTCACTTTATGCTGCGGTGGCTGGTCTCCCTCCTCAGAGCAATTTCATTTTTTCTGAATAAAGAATTACATCAGCAGTTTTGAACATTAACAGCCAACATGGAGGACAGATCGGCTGCAGTGTTCCTCATCAGGAAGTTTCTTTAAACTGAAGCTCGTCTTCTACATGGATCAAACTTCACTGATGAGAGAGTCAGCGGTGTTAGAGTGCAAAGATTTGTTCCCAAAAGTAAAAACTTCACAAAAAACTAGGGGTCGACTGATTATCGGGGCCGATATTTAGCAGTTTTACAATTATCTGTATATTTTTATTCAATGGCTGATAAAATAAATGAATTTATAAATGCCTTGTGTGGTGGTGGGGGTGGGGGTGGGGGGGGTTGGCTCAGCTGCAGGAGGGACCGATTGGCTGGTGGTTCAGGGAACGGTGCCTGGAAGAGGCTTAATTAGCACAGCTGCAGGGAATCACTGATCATCGCTCTCCACATAAAAGCACCTGGAGGACACCAGAGGAGGGAGGACTCCCGGAGGACACCGGGCCGCAGGTTGGCTGCAGAAAGGACATTGGACGTGTGCTCGGCGGCTGGGCAGGAGAGCACACGTGTTTGAAACTGGACTTTGAGTGGTCGTGGTTCGTTCGTGCCAATAGAACCCACAGTGACGGCAAACATGCATGTCACACCCTGCTTTGGCTCTGATGCAGCGCCTCCTTCAGTCTGAGTGATGTTCCGCATGCAGCTTCATCTGATTGGTTACACCTAACGAGTAACGGTCAGTCACAGAAGTTAAAAACACCACAGTCTCATCATATTTGCTCTTTTTACGAGTTTAACAACACGTACTAAATAAAAGTTTGTCTCACAGCGAAGTGACTCGTTAAAGGAGGTTTCATGTCATGTTCGATAGTTTAACGACACACAGGTCTACTTTTTCTTTGTGCAGTCATGTGTTCAGACCGACCATCAACCATCAGAGAGGTCTGATTGGAAACCTGACGATACTACGTCCCGCCCACCGATAGCTGTAACCTGACTGCACCACAGGCCTGTCAATCAAACAGACACGCCCCCAAAAACAGGTCTTCTTGAATCTTCTTTTCTAATGAATGAGGGATTATTTTCAGATGGACCTCCAGAAAACTAATAAGAAGGAGTGACTTTAGCTAACAACACCGAGATAACTGATGGACACATTTTATTCACTTTGGATTTGATGACAGAAGTTGAATGGGAGTCTATGGAGCCGGAGGCTTTTTGGAGCCGACCTCTAGTGGCACTCGCTGGTATTGCAGCTGAAGACACTTCTGGATCAGAACCATTTTACAGACCTGAAGCTACGAACTCTTTTAGAAACAGTTTACGGTTCAGCCAAGGAAATGGCAAAAAAAAAACGACATTTAAGACTGCAAACAGAAGATGACATCATTGGCGGCTCCAGCAGGGGGTTTGTTGGGGCTGCGGCCCCCCAAAAAAATATAAAGATTACACAACAACTTTTATATTTGACCTGCCACAGAACATTTTAAATGAATGTGTCAAACATTCTGCTGGTGCCCTGGTTTTACTGCACACCTATAATCAGTTATCAGTCTCCTTGATAACTGATAATTAAGACTCTAACACAGACTGCATCCGGCTGCAGGTGTGTGAAAAACACACACACACACACACACACACACACACACACACACACACGTTTCCCTTGTCCCTCTGAATTGAACCAGCGACCCTTCACTTCCAGCCCTTATTATCAGCTTCCAGGCGACGGCTGCTCCACACAACTAATACAAAAACTAATTAGCCTAATTAAATAAAACCTGCTGCACCATCAGACAAGGTCTCTGGGGCCGTTGGATTCAAAAGAGGCTTCGAAGGCAAAATGTTTCTTCAGCTTAAGTGTCAAATAAAACTTCAGGGTCATAGACAATTAACTCAGAGAGAATTAAAAGTTCCTGAAACTCCTTCACAGGAACAGATGTTTGCAGTTTACTAATATCCTTTAACTTCCTGATTAATATTCCTTCCACATCCACCTCAGATAGAAACAGGGGGATGAGGTGGGGTTGGGGGGGCACATGGACAGTTAAACAGGGAGCGGCTGACAGAAAGGTTGGGGGTGATCACACACGTTAATGAAGCAGATCTGAGACAGACAGACACAGCGTCCCTGGAGACAGATGTGACACCAGATGTGACACCAGATGTGACACCAGATGTGACACCAGATGTGAGATCGGGTTCATTACACACTGTTTGTTCCTTTCATGTGTCTTTGTCAGAGGATATTGCTGGCTGGTGTACGACACTATTCATTATCCTTTATAAAGAACAACACAACAGAAGCAGCAGTTAAAGGGGAGAATTTAAAGTGATGGACAGCTTCATCTGTCTCCTCTAACATCTCATCAACCCAGTTCAGCTACAATAAATAAAATACTGGAGTAATAACAGGTCTGCAGATTTTAATATTGGTTTATACTTTTCAGGAGCAAAACACATCGCAGGGCTACTTTTCTTTTAATAAATAATGTTCAACCATTTCCTGCAAAATGTGCAATAATTTATGGGACATACTTTATGGGATATATTTTATATACAGTGTTTGACAGGATGACACCTGCTTTTATTATGCTTATATTGTATTCTTATTATTTATTATAAATGTGTGCGTGTGCGTATGAAATGCTTAATGTACCGTTTTAGGCACTGCACAGCAAATTTCATGGTGCAAATATGTACAATGACAATAAACGTATTATATTATATTTTATTGTAACAGGACCACTGGAGCTGCTTAGTGATTTCACACCTTCACAGGGAGGAAGCACCTTGAAAAGGAGAACCCCCCCCCCCCCCCGCCCCCCACACACACACAATCAGCCCCACCACAGCCGTGAACAGGAGTGTTAACAACATCTCCACTCAGTGTGAGTTGAAGCAGCGGGGGAGACGAGAGGAGCATTCAGCAGCACCTGCTCAGTGTTACAACCACAGACTGTTTCTAAAAGAGTTCGTAGCTTCAGGTCTGTAAAATGGTTCTGATGCAGAAGTGTCTTCAGCTGCAATACCAGCGAGTGCCACTAGAGGTCGGCTCCAAAAAGCCTCCGGCTCCATAGACTCCCATTCAACTTCTCTCATCAAATCCAAAGTGAATAAAATGTGTCCATCAGTTATCTCGGTGTTGTTAGCTAAAGTCACTCCTTCTTATTAGTTTTCTGGAGGTCCATCTGAAAATAATCCCTCATTCATTAGAAAAGAAGATTCAAGAAGACCTGTTTTTGGGGGCGTGTCTGTTTGATTGACAGGCCTGGGGTGCAGTCAGGTTACAGCTATCGGTGGGCGGGACGTAGTATCGTCAGGTTTCCGATCAGATCGGTCAGATCTACCGCTGGCTCCTCCCCCAGCTCGTCCAAATATGGTCACTTCCTGCTCCAAACCGCTCCGAACTAACAAGATGGTGACGGACAGAATCTGAACTGGAGGATTCATAACGTTCATGAACCAATGATGACATCACTGATGGATGATGACATCACTGATGGATGATGGTTGCATTAAATGCAGCATTAAATTATGTTTTAGTTAATGAACTGATAAAACCTTGCTGAAGTGACCAGCAGGGTTTAAACAGCAGGAGGATCATCACCTACTCACTGATCAGACTTTAACTCTGCTCCTCTCACTGCTTATCATGAAGACCTCAGTCTGTGTTGGAGGACTGATGCATCCTGCACAACTCTGAACTTAATGCATTCATGAGAAAAGGTACATTAAGTCGCATACATCATGTATGTGACCGCTGAGTGACCTCCGACCTTCTGAAATACAGAACCATCTGAACATTTCCCTCTCGAAGGAGCAGTGTGTGTTTCCTCTGTGACAGATTAATCTAACACAGTCAGGTCTGCTGGGAGCTTCGGGTTCGAAGAGGCAGTTAAAGACTAGAGGCAACAAAAAAAAGAGAAAAAAACAGCGAGTTGACACACAGATGAAACAGGCTGCTGGGTAACGGCTGAAGGGAGAGGAAGCACATGAACAGGATGTAAAGAGCTCGGGGATTTTCCCTCTGCAGCTCTGCACATGGCAGACACACAGAGGAACCTCTCCCCCCCGACCCACCTCCAGATCTGCTCACAGACAGAGAGGACACAACAGGACCGGAAGCTCTCCGGTCCTTTTCCTTTTTAAAGACAGTGTATCAGAAAGAGCAGAGACACACTGCTCTACAGCCGGCATCACTTCTCTGTTTCTGCTCAGTGTCTCTTTATCATCACAATAATCTCACTGCTCAGTCCTTCCTATTCATCCTCCTTCCGTCCACTGCTGCTTTCGCTACTAAGTGACTGTAATGCATTTAGGTGGTTGTTGAGGAGGAAACTGGAAGCTCAGAGCAAACTGCTGAACATGGAGATCAGCAGCAGCTCTGCTCTCCCTCCGTGTCCTCCTCCCACGTCCAGCCCATCACGCTCTCAGTGGGCCGAGTGAACACAGGCAGGATGAACGGCTACCGGCCACCAACCACAACCTGTGATCGTGAAGTTGCACCATGGACAGACCAGCTGGTGTCCTTCCTGTCGCCATGGAGACAGAGACGCAGCTCTCACACATTAGGGACCTGTTCTGTACTGTATGACTGTTCACATCACAGCAATGATCTGCACGGTGACACTATCACACCTCATTTCCTGTCTGTACTGATCTGATCGGAAACCTGACGATACTACGTCCCGCCCACCGATAGCTGTAACCTGACTGCACCACAGGCCTGTCAATCAAACAGACACGCCCCCAAAAACAGGTCTTCTTGAATCTTCTTTTCTAATGAATGAGGGATTATTTTCAGATGGACCTCCAGAAAACTAAGAAGAAGGAGTGACTTTAGCTAACAACACCGAGATAACTGATGGACACATTTTATTCACTTTGGATTTGATGAGAGAAGTTGAATGGGAGTCTATGGAGCCGGAGGCTTTTTGGAGCCGACCTCTAGTGGCACTCGCTGGTATTGCAGCTGAAGACACTTCTGCATCGGAACCATTTTACAGACCTGAAGCTACGAACTCTTTTAGAAACAGTCTGTGGTCCCAGTGTGAAATGTAAAAGACATGCTGACTCAGCCACCACGTCATTATTTCTCCTGTTTTGTTTCTCAGTGTAAAACACATCACCCAGTGAAACCTGCTGAAGACGGCAGTCCTCCTCCATGTTGGTTCTGCTCTGAATCGTTTGATCACGTATGTTCCTGAACTCCTTCAGTATGAACAGACAGTGATTTAAAACATTCAAACTGTGTTGAATGTGTCATGAAGTCTGAGGTCTCCCACATGTGAAACCCTGTAGTTTGTCCCTCAGCCTGTGAAGGAGGTCGTCCCACTCCGACCTGCTGTTAATGTTTAAATCCTTAAACTCCTGTCAGGTTGTTGTGTGTCTGGGAGCGTCATGGAGGCATCGCTACTCTGACAGTGTTCTTCCTGAGTTCCCCCTCTGTACGACACCACAGGAAGCAGAACCATTCAATCATTGAGATGTTCCTACCTGTCCTGTGACTGCTCCTCGTACATCCTCTCTTTTCCCTCCTTGAAGAGCCGGATGGCCCGTTTGGACTTCTTCATGAGGCCGTCGATGTAGATCTTAAAGAAGTCGTTCTCGCTGAGCTGTGTGAGCCTCTGGTTCTCCTCGTATTTACCCAGAATCAGACGCAGGTGCTGGTAGGCGTCCGGTAGGATATCCAGGATGTACGGAGGACTGTTCTTCAGCTGTAGTCGGGGGTTCTGGCAGAGACGGACCTGCAGCAAACACATCTGTTAATGTTCTCCATGGGACAAAGAGTGTGTCGACAGTTGGACTGATTTTGGATGAGATCTAATGATGATGATGCTCTAACTTCTTAAAGGAAAAGTCTAAACGTCAGTGAGTTCCAAACTGAACTTTATTACAAGACACACATCTGCACCTCCGCTCATCCTCACTGATTAAAACCAGTGTCTTCATCTTCTTTAATGACTCAGTTATCATCACCCATCAGCGATGTCATCACCCATCAGTGATGTCATCATCCATCAGTGATGTCATCATTGGTTCATGAACGTTATGAATCCTCCAGTTCAGATTCTGTCCGTCACCATCTTGTTAGTTCGGAGCGGTTTGGAGCAGGAAGTGACCATATTTGGACGAGCTGGGGGAGGAGCCAGCGGTAGATCTGACCGATCTGATCGGAAACCTGACGATACTACGTCCCGCCCACCGATAGCTGTAACCTGACTGCACCACAGGCCTGTCAATCAAACAGACACGCCCCCAAAAACAGGTCTTCTTGAATCTTCTTTTCTAATGAATGAGGGATTATTTTCAGATGGACCTCCAGAAAACTAATAAGAAGGAGTGACTTTAGCTAACAACACCGAGATAACTGATGGACACATTTTATTCACTTTGGATTTGATGAGAGAAGTTGAATGGGAGTCTATGGAGC
The DNA here is from genome assembly GCF_022577435.1 of Embiotoca jacksoni. Taxonomy (NCBI): domain Eukaryota; kingdom Metazoa; phylum Chordata; class Actinopteri; family Embiotocidae; genus Embiotoca; species Embiotoca jacksoni. The sequence continues at coordinate 877,433 of NW_027185385.1, read as the reverse complement.
CGGAGGCTTTTTGGAGCCGACCTCTAGTGGCACTCGCTGGTATTGCAGCTGAAGACACTTCTGCATCAGAACCATTTTACAGACCTGAAGCTATGAACTCTTTTATAAACAGTCTGTTATTAACAGTCAGACATGTATGTTCTTGCCGTGACATGTCCATCATTAGACTTTTAAACAAATGCTTGAATGAAATAAACACATCAGACCCTCATATGCATTAGCTCCACCCCTCCGAGTGCATTCATCACTGTATGCAAAGCATTGATTGGCTGATCTCGTCTGACATCACGGTGAGCGTATTGCATCACTTCCTGTCTCCAAACATTGTGACTAGTGTTACTTCTGTTATTTCAGCTTCTCTTCCTGAATTCTACGTATCTAAATCTTTCCACTTCTTCTAATCTCAAGTTAAAACTCACATTTGCTCTTCTTGAACAATTCTACTGTTAAGTCTAAGGAGGAGGAGGAGGAGGAAAGGGAGGAGGAAGGGGAGGGGGAGGAGGAGGAGGAGGAGGAAAGGGAGGAGGAAGGGAAGGGGGAGGAGGAGTGTAGTTAGGGCTCTGGAGGGTCATAGAATTAGAATCACTGCTGTGCACCATGCCAAACAACCAGCAAGCTGTAGGACCTTCTCAGGGAGGAGGGGGGGGTGTACAGCTGTCCAGGATACAGGTTTAGTTAGCCGGTCCCCCGCAGCACCCGAACAGCCGGGCGGCCGGGGGACAGTACGAAGGAGGCATAGTCCCAAGAAGAAGCCCACGGTTCACCACCGACCTTCACGTCTCCAACTGATGTTCCACATTCTGTGAAACACCTGCTGAGAAACCAACTCTGGTTATTGGAGACTCTATTTAACATGAAGTTAGTGAAACCAGGGGACAGAGACAGATGTCTTCCAGGGGACAGAGTCAGATGTCTTCCAGGGGACAGAGTCAGATGTCTTCCTGGGGACAGAGTCAGATGTCTTCCCGGGGACAGAGTCAGATGTCTTCCCAGGGCCATAGTCAGATGTCTTCCCGGGGACAGAGTCAGATGTCTTCCCGGGGACAGAGTCAGATGTCTTCCCGGGGACAGAGTCAGATGTCTTCCAGGGGCCAGAGTCAGATGTCATCCCGGGGACAGAGTCAGATGTCTTCCAGGGGCCAGAGTCAGATGTCTTCCCGGGGACAGAGTCAGATGTCTTCCCGGGGACAGAGTCAGATGTCTTCCAGGGGCCAGAGTCAGATGTCTTCCCGGGGACAGAGTCAGATGTCTTCCAGGGGCCATAGTCAGATGTCTCCCGGGGCCACAGTCAGATGTCTTCCCGGGGACAGAGTCAGATGTCTTCCCGGGGACAGAGTCAGATGTCTCCCGGGGCCAGAGTCAGATGTCTTCCCGGGGACAGAGTCAGATGTCTTCCAGGGGCCATAGTCAGATGTCTTCCAGGGGCCAGAGTCAGATGTCTTCCCGGGGACAGAGTCAGATGTCTTCCAGGGGCCATAGTCAGATGTCTCCCGGGGCCAGAGTCAGATGTCTTCCCGGGGCCAGAGTCAGATGTCTTCCCGGGGCCATAGTCAGATGTCTTCCCAGGGCCAGAGTCAGATGTCTTCCCGGGGCCATAGTCAGATGTCTTCCCAGGGCCAGAGTCAGATGTCTTCCCGGGGCCAGAGTCAGATGTCTTCCAGGGTCCAGAGTCAGATGTCTTTCCGGGGCCAGAGCGGGCGACATTGACTCAAACCTGAAACTGCTGACTAAGGCTCATCATAAATCCAGTCAGATTGTTATTAACGTCGGCAGTAACGACACCCGGTTACGCCAATCGGAGGTCACTAAAGTTAACGTGGAATCGGTGTGAAACTTTTCAAAAACAACGTGGGACTCTATAGTTTTCTCTGGACCCCTTCCTAACCGGACCAGTGATGATATGTTCAGCCGTACGTCTTCACTTCACCGCTGGTTGTCGAGGTGATGTCCCGCTAACAATGTGGGCTTCATTAACAACTGGAATACTTTCTGGGGAAAACCTGGTCTGATCCGGAGAGACGGCATCCATCCTACTTTGGATGGTGCAGCTCTTCTTTCTAGAAACATGGCCATGTCTCTTAACAGCCCTAAAACCTGACATCCAGGGTTGAGGTCAGGACGCAGAGCTGCAGTCTTACAGCTCCTCTGCAGCTTCTTTAGAGCTGTCACTCACCCAAAACCTTCAACATCCCATAGAGGTTGTGTCTGTACCCAGACCACCTACATTTAAACAACTCAACAAAAGATCTGTCAATAAAAATGTAATAAAAATGGATCCTACCAAATTCATGGATCAAATAAATCTGACAATTAAAAGCGGATTATTAAATATGAGATCTCTCTGGTCTAAATCTCTGTTAGTAAATGACTTGATAACTGATCATCAGATTGATTTACTCTGTCTCACAGAGACCTGGCTGCAACAGGAAGAATATGTTAGGATTAATGAAGCAACTCCTCCCAGTCATATTCATTATCATATTCCTAGAGATTCAGGAGGAGGAGGAGGAGGAGGAAGAAGAGGAAGAGGAAGAGGAGGAGGAGGAGGAGTGGCAGCAATCTTCCACTCAAGTTTATCAATTAATCCAAAGCCTAAACTTAGTTATAAATCATTTGAGAGTCTGACTCTTAGTCTCTCACCTAAACTGGAAAGCAGAGAAACGGATTGTATTGTTGTTGTTTATCTCCCACCTGGTCCTTATTCAGAGTTTCTAACTGAACTCTGACTTTTGATCAGATTTAGTGCTGAGTTCAGCTAAAGTGATGATAGTGGGAGACTTTAACATTCATGTTGACGTGGACAACGACAGCCTCAGTTCTACTTTCAGATCATTATTAGATTCTATAGGCTTTTATCAGGATGTAAATAAACCCCGTCACCGTGGTAACCACACCCTCCATCTGGTTCTGTCGTATGGCATAGAAACTTAAAGTTGAATAGTATTTCCTCCAAACCCTGTTTTGTCGGACCACTTCTTATTAACATCTGAAGTTACAATAATGGACTACACAGCATGTGGAATAAATCCCACTACAGTAGATGTCTGTCAGATGATGTCGTGGCCAAGTTTAAGGAAGCAGTTACATGTTTATCCTCTTCGATGCCGTGTGTTAAAGCAGTGGAAGACATCTACGTTGATCTTAGTCCCACACAAGTGGATCATCTGGTAGAAAACACTGCAGTATCTCTGCTACAACTCTAGATGATGTCGCCCCTCTGAAGAAGAGAGTCATGAACCAGAGGAAGTTGTCTCCATGGTACAACTCAGAACTACGCTCTGCTAGGCAGCGACTAGAAAGATGGAAAGGAAATGGAGTTCCACTAATTTAGAAGAATTTCACCTGCCTGGAAGGAGAGTCTAATATTATATAAGAAAGCTCTTCGTAAGGCCAGAACTTTATATTATGCATCATTAATAGAGGACAACAAGAACAACCCCAGGTTTCTTTTCATCACTGTAGCAGGCTGACAAAGAGTTCCAGTTCTGTTGAGTCCTCTATTCCTTCAGCTCTCAGCAGTAATGACTTCATTAACTTCTTTACTAATAAAATTCTTACTATCAGGGAGAGAATCGGGCCGACCCTTCCTGACACCATCACTGATGTGTTGCTAAGCAACAGCAGCCCTGAAAGCAACTGTAGGACCAGATGTAAACTTGGAACATTTCTCTCCTGTTGAGCTCTCTGAGTTAACTAGAATTATTTCTTCATCTGGATCCTCTAGCTGTCTGTTAGATCTCATCCCAACTAAACTTTTTAAGGAAGTCTTCCCTTTAATTAATACTTCCATATTAGATCAGATCAACCTATCTATTGTAACCGGCTATGTACCGCAGGCTTTTAAAGTGGCTGTAATTAAACCTTTACTTCAAAAGCCGACTCTTGATCAGCTGTTTTAGGAAACTACAGACCAATTTAAAACCTGATGTTTATTTTTATAATCCTTGAAAAAGTTGTTGCAAATCAACTTTTTGATCATTTACAAAGGAATGATCTGTTTGAAGATGTTCAGTCTTTAGAGTTCATCATAGCACAGAAACAGCTCTGGTGAAAGTTACTAACGACCTTTTATTAGCCTCAGATAATGGACTCGTCTCTGTACTTGTTCTTCTGGACCTCAGTGCTGCTTTTGATACGATTGATCATACGATCTTATTACAGAGATTAGAAGACGTTACGAGGATTAAAGGAACTGCATTAGACTGGTTCAAATCCTACTTATCAGATAGATTCCAGTTTGTCCATGTCAACAATGAGTCTTCCAGACAAACAAGACTTAGTTATGGAGTTCCACAAGGCTCAGTGTTAGGCCCAATACTTTTTACTTTGTACATGCTTCCATTAGGAGATGTCATCAGGAAGCACTGCATCAACTTCCATTGTTATGCAGATGACACTCAGCTATATCTTTCTATAAAACCAGATAAAACTAATCAGTTAGTAAAACTTGAAGCCTGTCTAAAAGACATAAAGGCCTGGATGACCAAAACCTTCCTGCTTCTAAATTCAGACAAAACAGAAGTTCTTGTACTTGGTCCTAAACACCTCAGAAACTCTTTCTGTAATCACTTAGTTACTCTGGATGACGTTGTCTTGGCCTCCAGCAAAACTGTGATGAACCTTGGAGTCATCTTTGATGAGGATTTGTCCTTTAGACACCAGATAAAGCAAATCTCCAGAACTGCCTTCTTTCATCTACGTAATATTAATAAAATCAGGAAAATCCTTCCTCAGCGTGACGCAGAAAAACTCATTCATGCCTTTGTTACTTCTAGACTAGATTATTGTAATTCCTTGTTGTTAGGATTTCCAAATTACTCATTAAAAACCTGCAGCTGATCCAAAATGCTGCAGCAAGAGTACTGACGGGATTTAACAAGAGAGAGATCATATTTCTCCAGTTTTAGCTTCTCTTCACTGACTTCCTGTGAAATCAAGAATAGAATTTAAAATTCTCTTGATGACTTACAAAGCTCTACATGACCAGGCTCCATCATATCTTAGAGATCTTATAGAACCATATAATCCTAGCAGAGCACTTCTCTCTCAGTACGCTGGTCTACTTGTCGTTCCTAGAGTTTCCAGAAGTAGAATGGGAGGCGGAGCTTCAGTGTTCAGGCTCCTCCCCTGTGGAACCAGCTCCCAGTTTGTGTTGGAGGGGCAGAAACCCTCTCTAGCTTTAAGATTAGACTCAAAACGTTCCTTCTTGATAAAGCCTATAGTTAGGGCTGGCTTAGGTAGACCTGAACCAACCCTTAGTTATGCTGTTATAGGCCGAGGCTGCTGGAGGACCTCGTTACATGCTGAGCTTCTTTTCTTTCCTCCTACTCTTTAACTGACTCATACCTCACCATCTTCTTCTCTCCCATAGTTTCTTCTTATTATCTGTTGTCTCCATTCAGTTCCTTCACTCGTGTAGTTTCTGTTCTTTCTTTTCCAGATGTCCCATCATGGAGCTGCATGTCTCTGCTCTGTGATTGTCGTCTCCACCAACAGTTCTTCTCTTGTATCTCTATACTGTCCTTTTCTCTGTCTGCTCTCCTCTCACCCCAACCGGTCGAGGCAGATGCTCCGCCCACCTCTGATCCTGGTTCTGTTGACAGATGCTCCTCCCACCTCTGATCCTGGTTCTGTTAACAGATGCTCCTCCCACCTCTGATCCTGGTTCTGTTAACAGATGCTCCTCCCACCTCTGATCCTGGTTCTGTTGGAGGTTTCTTCCTGTTAAAAGGAGTTTTTCTTCCCTCTGTTGGAGGTTTTTCTCCCTTAAAGAGGAGTTTTTCCCTCCTAGCTTATGTGGGAACTGTTGAATTGATGAATTGTTGAATTGTTGAATTGTTGGTTTCTCTGTATAATATTTTAAAGTCTTGCTGTAAAGACTTTAATGTGTTAAGTGCCATGAAATAACCTGTGTTGTGATTTGGCGCTATATAAATAAAGTTGAATTGAATCTCCCATCTGTCAGACAAATTCATCACACTTACAACTTTATCCATGAGTTTCCAGGTCTTCTCCACGGTCCTCCGGTCGGCGACCGCCTGCTTCGGCGGCCCCACCACATCCTGGATGGCATCGATGATGCCTAGAATACGACCTTTACTCCGGTTCGGTCCACGTCCACCCGGGTTTCTGCCACTGAGAGCAGTAGCCATTTCCTACACATTGAAGCAGACAAAGAATCACACACATTACATTTGATTTAGCTGACGCTTTTATCCAAGGCGACTTACAACATACTGATGGTTCACCATCGGGAGCAATTTAGGGTTCAGTGTCTTGCTCAAGGACACTTAGGCATGTGGACAGGAGGAGCTGGGGAATGAACCACCAACCTTCTGATTAGTGTGCAACCCACTCTACCAACTGAGCAACAGCCTCCCTGATGATCTGACTTATGATGGAAAATCATCTGGAAAATAATATATCCTGATAATAAAAACTTTTATTAGTTTTAAAAACAGCTCCAGCTGTAAAATAGTTTGATTCTCCTGAATTCATGCAGATTTGTTTTTTGGCTTTTTGCTCATGTTAAGTTGTTCACACCTTATCTATGATATGACACTCTGAATATTTTTGGTTTGTTGAAGAAAATATTAGAAATGTTAGACGTGAAAGCTGCTGATTTACTGGTTAATAGATGTTTATAAAGTATCTGTGTTTGTTAAGAAGCCCTCAGAGGTCTGTGGTATCTGTAGGGGTCTGTAGTGTCTGCAGGTGTCTTTAGTGTCTGTAGGTATCTGTAGGTGTCTGTAGGTGTCTGTAGTTGTCTGTAGTGTCTGCAGGTGTCTGTAGTTGTCTGTGGGTGTTTGTAGCATATGTAGGGGTCTGTAGTGTCTGTAGTTGTCTGTACTGTCTGTCGGTATGTGTACGTGTCTGTAGGTGCCTGTACGTGTCTGTAGTGTCTGTAAGTGTCTGCAGGTGTCTGTAGTGTCTGCAGGTGTCTGTAGTATCTGCAAGTGTCTGTAGACGTCTGTAGTGTCTGTAGGTGTCTGTAGGTGTCTGTAGTGTCTGTAAGTGACTGCAGGTGACTTTAGTGTCTGTAAGTGACTGTAGTGTCTGCACGTGTCTGTAGAGTCTGCAGGTGTCTGTAGTGTCTGCAGGTGTCTGTAGTATCTGCAAGTTTCTGTAGGCGTCTGTAGTGTCTGTAGGTGTCTGCAGGTGTCTGTAGTGTCTGTAAGTGACTGCAGGTGACTTTAGTGTCTGTAAGTGACTGTAGTGTCTGCACGTGTCTGTAGAGTCTGCAGGTGTCTGTAGGTGTCTGCAGGTGTCTGTAGGTGTCTGCAAGTGTCTGTAAGTGTCTGTAGTGTCAGCAGGTGTCTGTAGTGTCTGCAGGTGTCTTCAGGTGTCTGTAAGTGTCTGCAAGTGTCTGTAGGTGTCTGTAGGTGTCTGTAGTGTCCGTAAGTGACTGCAGGTGTCTGTAGTGTCTGTTGGTGTCTGTAGTGTCTGCAGTGTCTGCAGGTGTCTGTCGTGTCTGCAGGTGTCTGTTGTGTCTGCAGGTGTCTGTCGTGTCTGCAGGTGTCTGTTGTGTCTGCAGGTGCCTGTAGGTGTCTGCAGGTGTCTGTAGTGTCTGCAGGTGTATGCATGTGTATGCAGGTGTATGCAGGTGGCCGTAGGTGTCCGCAGGTGCATGTAGGTGTCTGTAGTGTCTGCAGGTGTCTGTAGTGTCTGCAGGTGTCTGCAGGTGTCTGCAGAAGTCTGCAGGTACCTGCAGGTGTCTTTAGGTGTCTGTAGTGTCTGCAGGTACCTGTAGGTGTCTTTAGGTGTCTGTAGGTGTCTGCAGGTGTCTGTAGTGTCTGCAGGTGTCTGTAGTGTCTGCAGGTGTCTGCAGGTGTCTGTAGTGTCTGAAGGTGTCTGTAGTGTCTGAAGGTGTCTGCAGGTGCCTGTAGTGTCTGTAGTTGACTGTAGGTATCTGCAGAAGTCTGCAGGTGTCTGTAGTGTCTGCAGGTGCCTGTAGGTGTCTGTAGTGTCTGTCGCATCTGCAGGTGTCTGTAGTGTATGCAGGTGTCTGCAGGTGTATGTGGGTGTCTGTAGGTGTCTGCAGGTGTCTTTAGTGTCTGTAGGTGTCTGCAGGTTTCTGTAGTGTCTGCAGGTGTCTTTAGTGTCTGTAGGTGTATGTACTGTCTGTAGTGCATGTAGGTGTCTGTAGGTGTCTGGAGTGTCTGTAGGTGTCTGCAGGTTTCTGTAGTGGCTGCAGGTGTCTTTAGGTGTCTGTAGGTGACTGTAGGTGACTGTAGGTGTCTGTAGTGTCTGCAGGTGCCTGTAGGTGTCTGTAGTGTCTGTAGGTGTCTGCAGGTGTCTTTAGTGTCTGTAGGTGTCTGTAGTGTCTGCAGGTGTCTGCAGAGCCTTTAGGTGTCTGCAGGTGTCTGTAGGTGTCTGCAGGTTTCTGTAATGTCTGCAGGTCTCTCGGTATCTGTAGGTGTCTGCAGGTGTCTGGAGTGTCTGTAGGTGTCTGTAGTGTCTGCAGGTGTCTGTAGTGTCTGCAGGTGTCTGTAGTGTCTGTAGGTGTCTGCAGGTGTCTTTAGTGTCTGTAGGTGTCTGTAGTGTCTGCAGGTGTCTGTAGTGTTTTTAGGTGTCTGTAGTGTTTTGTCGTGTCTGCAGGTGTCTGTAGGTGTCTGTAGTGTCTGCAGGTGTCTGCAGGTGTCTGGAGTGTCTGTTTGTGCCTGCAGGTGTCTGTAGTGTCGGCAGGTGTCTGTAGTGTCTGTGGGTGACTGTAGGTGTCTGCAGAAGTCTGCAGGTGCCTGTAGTGTCTGTAGTTGACTGTAGGTGTCTGCAGAAGTCTGCAGGTGTCTGTAGTGTCTGCAGGTGCCTGTAGGTGTCTGTAGTGTCTGCAGGTGTCTGTAGAGCCTTTAGGTGTCTGCAATGTCTGCAGGTCTCTAGGTATCTGTAGGTGTCTGCAGGTGTCTTTGGGTGTCTGTAGGTGTCTGCAGGTGTCTGGAGTGTCTGTAGGTGTCTGTAGTGTCTGCAGGTGTCTGTAGTGTCTGTAGGTGTCTGTAGTGTCTTTAGGTGTCTGTAGTGTCTGCAGGTGTCTGCAGAAGTCTGGAGGTGTCTGTAGTGTCTGCAGGTGTCTGTAGTGTCTGTAGGTGTCTGCAGGTGTCTTTAGTGTCTGTAGGTGTCTGTAGTGTCTGCAGGTGTCTGTAGTGCCCTTAGGTGTCTGTCGTGTTTTGTCGTGTCTGCAGGTGTCTGTAGGTGTCTGTAGTGTCTGCAGGTGTCTGCAGGTGTCTGGAGGTGTCTGGAGTGTCTGTTGGTGCCTGTAGGTGTCTGTAGTGTCGGCAGGTGTCTGTAGGTGACTGTAGGTGTCTGCAGAAGTCTGCAGGTGTCTGTTGTGTTTGCAGGTGTCTGCAGGTGTCTGGAGTGTCTGTTGGTGTCTGCAGGTGTCTTTAGTGTCGGCAGGTGTCTGTAGTGTCTGTAGGTGACTGTAGGTGTCTGCAGAAGTCTGCAGGTGCCTGTAGTGTCTGTAGTTGACTGTAGGTGTCTGCAGAAGTCTGCAGGTGTCTGTAGTGTCTGCAGGTGCCTGTAAGTGTCTGTAGTGTCTGTAGTGTCTGCAGGTGTCTGCAGTTGTCTGCAGGTGTCTTTGGGTGTCTGTAGGTGTCTGCAGGTTTCTGTAGTGTCTGCAGGTCTCTTTAGGTGTCTGTATGTGTCTGGAGTGTCTGTAGGTGTCTGCAGGTGTCTGTAGTGTCTGCAGGTGTCTGTAGGTGTATGTCGGTGTCTGCAGGTGTCTGTGTTGTCTGCAGTTGTCTGTAGGTGTATGTAGGTGTCTGCAGTTGTCTGCAGGTGTCTGCAGGTGTCTGCAGGTGTCTGCAGGTTTCTGTAGTGTCTGCAGGTCTCTTTAGGTGTCTGTATGTGTCTGGAGTGTCTGTAGGTGTCTGCAGGTGTCTGTAGTGTCTGCAGGTGTCTGTAGGTGTATGTCGGTGTCTGCAGGTGTCTGTGTTGTCTGCAGTTGTCTGTAGGTGTATGTAGGTGTCTGCAGTTGTCTGCAGGTGTCTTTGGGTGTCTGTAGGTGTCTGCAGGTGTCTTTGGGTGTCTGTAGGTGTCTGCAGGTGTCTGCAGGTTTCTGTAGTGTCTGCAGGTCTCTTTAGGTGTCTGTATGTGTCTGGAGTGTCTGTAGGTGTCTGCAGGTGTCTGTAGTGTCTGCAGGTGTCTGTAGGTGTATGTCGGTGTCTGCAGGTGTCTGTGTTGTCTGCAGGTGTCTTTGGGTGTCTGTAGTTGTCTGCAGGTGTCTTTGGGTGTCTGTAGTTGTCTGCAGGTGTCTTTGGGTGTCTGTAGGTGTCTGCAGGTGTCTGCAGGTTTCTGTAGTGTCTGCAGGTGTCTGCAGGCGTCTGCCGGTGTCTTTGGGTGTCTGTAGGTGTCTGCAGGTGTCTTTGGGTGTCTGTAGGTGTCTGCAGGTGTCTGCAGGTTTCTGTAGTGTCTGCAGGTCTCTTTAGGTGTCTGTAGGTGTCTGGAGTGTCTGCAGGTGTCTGCAGGCGTCTGCCGGTGTCTATAGTGTCTGCAGGTGTCTGCAGGTGTATGTGCGTGTCTGTAGGTGTCTGTAGGTGTCTGCAGGTTTCTGTAGTGTCTTCAGGTGTCTGGACTGTCTATAGGTGTCAGCAGGTTTCTGCAGAGTCTAGTGTCTTTAGGTGTCTGTATGTGTCTGTCGTGCCTGTAGGTGTATTTAGGTGTCTGTAGGTGTATGTAGGTGTCTGTAGGTGTCTGCAGGTTTATTTAGGTGTCTGCAGGTGTCTGTAGCTGTTTGTAGGTGTATGTGGGTGTCTGTAGGTGTCTGCAGGTGTCTGTAGTGTCTGCAGGTGTCTGCAGGTGTCTGGAGTGTCTGTTTGTGCCTGCAGGTGTCTGTAGTGTCGGCAGGTGTCTGTAGTGTCTGTGGGTGACTGTAGGTGTCTGCAGAAGTCTGCAGGTGCCTGTAGTGTCTGTAGTTGACTGTAGGTGTCTGCAGAAGTCTGCAGGTGTCTGCAGTGTTTGCAGGTGTCTGCAGGTGTCTGTAGTGTCTGTTGGTGTCTGCAGGTGTCTTTAGTGTCGGCAGGTGTCTGTAGTGTCTGTAGGTGACTGTAGGTGTCTGCAGAAGTCTGCAGGTGCCTGTAGTGTCTGTAGTTGACTGTAGGTGTCTGCAGAAGTCTGCAGGTGTCTGTAGTGTCTGCAGGTGCCTGTAGGTGTCTGTAGTGTCTGCAGGTGTCTGTAGAGCCTTTAGGTGTCTGCAGGTGTCTGTAATGTCTGCAGGTCTCTAGGTATCTGTAGGTGTCTGCAGGTGTCTTTGGGTGTCTGTAGGTGTCTGCAGGTGTCTGGAGTGTCTGTAGGTGTCTGTAGTGTCTGCAGGTGTCTGTAGTGTCTTTAGGTGTCTGTAGTGTCTGCAGGTGTCTGCAGAAGTCTGGAGGTGTCTGTAGTGTCTGCAGGTGTCTGTAGTGTCTGTAGGTGTCTGCAGGTGTCTTTAGTGTCTGTAGGTGTCTGTAGTGTCTGCAGGTGTCTGTAGTGCCCTTAGGTGTCTGTCGTGTTTTGTAGTGTCTGCAGGTGTCTGCAGGTGTCTGGAGGTGTCTGGAGTGTCTGTTGGTGCCTGTAGGTGTCTGTAGTGTCGGCAGGTGTCTGTAGGTGACTGTAGGTGTCTGCAGAAGTCTGCAGGTGTCTGTTGTGTTTGCAGGTGTCTGCAGGTGTCTGGAGTGTCTGTTGGTGTCTGCAGGTGTCTTTAGTGTCGGCAGGTGTCTGTAGTGACTGTAGGTGACTGTAGGTGTCTGCAGAAGTCTGCAGGTGTCTGTAGTGTCTGCAGGTGCCTGTAAGTGTCTGTAGTGTCTGCAGGTGTCTGCAGTTGTCTGCAGGTGTCTTTGGGTGTCTGTAGGTGTCTGCAGGTTTCTGTAGTGTCTGCAGGTCTCTTTAGGTGTCTGTATGTGTCTGGAGTGTCTGTAGGTGTCTGCAGGTGTCTGTAGTGTCTGCAGGTGTCTGTAGGTGTATGTCGGTGTCTGCAGTTGTCTGCAGGTGTCTTTGGGTGTCTGTAGGTGTCTGCAGGTGTCTTTGGGTGTCTGTAGGTGTCTGCAGGTTTCTGTAGTGTCTGCAGGTCTCTTTAGGTGTCTGTATGTGTCTGGAGTGTCTGTAGGTGTCTGCAGGTGTCTGTAGTGTCTGCAGGTGTCTGTAGGTGTATGTCGGTGTCTGCAGGTGTCTGTGTTGTCTGCAGGTGTCTTTGGGTGTCTGTAGTTGTCTGCAGGTGTCTTTGGGTGTCTGTAGTTGTCTGCAGGTCTCTTTAGGTGTCTGTAGGTGTCTGGAGTGTCTGCAGGTGTCTGCAGGTGTCTGCCGGTGTCTATAGTGCCAGTAGTGTCTGCAGGTGTCTGGAGTGTCTGTAGGTGTTCTGGAGTGTCTTTTGGTGTCTGTAGTTGTCTGGAGTGTCTGTAGGTGTCTTTAGGTGTCTGTAGGTGTCAGTAGGTGTCAGTAGTGTCTACAGGTGTCTGGAGTGTCTGTAGGTGTCTGTAGGTGTCTGGAGTGTCTTTAGGTGTCTGTAGGTGTCTGCAGGTGTCTGTAGGTGTCTGGAGTGTCTGTAGGTGTCTGCAGGTGTCTGTAGGTGTTTGTAGTGTCTGTAGGTGTCTGTAGGTGTCTGTAGGTGTCTGCAGGTGTCTGTAGGTGTCTGGAGTGTCTTTAGGTGTCTTTAGGTGTCTGGAGTGTCTTTAGGTGTCTGGAGGTGTCTGGAGTGTCTGTAGGTGTCTGCAGGTGTCTGTAGGTGTCTGCAGGTGTCTTTAGGTGCCTGTAGGTGTCTGGAGTGTCTGTAGGTGTCTTTAGGTGTCTGGAGTGTCTGTAGGTGTCTGTAGGTGTCTGCAGGTGTCTTTAGGTGCCTGTAGGTGTCTGGAGTGTTTGTAGGTGTCTGTAGGTGTCTGCAGGTGTCTTTAGGTGTCTGGAGGTGTCTGGAGTGTCGGTAGGTGTCTGGAGTGTTTGTAGGTGTCTGTAGGTGTCTGGAGTGTCTGTAGGTGTCTGCAGGTGTCTGCAGGTGTCTGGAGGTGTCTGGAGTGTCTGTAGGTGTCTGCAGGTGTCTTTAGGTGTCTGGCATGTCTGTAGGTGTCTGCAGGTGTCTGTAGGTGTCTGGAGTGTTTGTAGGTGTTTGTAGGTGTCTGTAGGTGTCTGGAGTGTCTGTAGGTGTCTGTAGGTGTCTGCAGGTGTCTGCAGGTGTCTGGCATGTCTGTAGGTGTCTGCAGGTGTCTGTAGGTGTCTGGAGTGTTTGTAGGTGTTTGTAGGTGTCTGTAGGTGTCTGGAGTGTTTGTAGGTGTCTGTAGGTGTCTGGAGTGTCTTTAGGTGTCTGTAGGTGTCTGCAGGTGTCTTTAGGTGTCTGTAGGTGTCTTTAGGTGTCTGTAGGTGTCTGTAGGTGTCTGGGGTGTCTGTAGGTGTCTGGGGTGTCTGTAGGTGTCTGTAGGTGTCTTTAGGTGTCTGTAGGTGTCTGTAGGCGTCTGGGGTGTCTGTAGGTGTCTGCAGGTGTCTTTAGGTGTCTGTAGGTGTCTTTAGGTGTCTGTAGGTGTCTGTAGGTGTCTGTAGGTGTCTGGAGTGTCTGTAGGTGTCTGCAGGTGTCTGGAGTGTCTGTAGGTGTCTGTAGGTGTCTGGGGTGTCTGTAGGTGTCTGTAGGTGTCTTTAGGTGTCTGTAGGTGTCTGCAGGTGTCTTTAGGTGTCTGTAGGTGTCTGCAGGTGTCTTTAGGTGTCTGTAGGTGTCTTTAGGTGTCTGTAGGTGTCTGTAGGTGTCTGTAGGTGTCTGGAGTGTCTGTAGGTGTCTGCAGGTGTCTGGAGTGTCTGTAGGTGTCTGTAGGTGTCTGTAGGTGTCTGTAGGTGTCTGTAGGTGTCTGGAGTGTCTGTAGGTGTCTGCAGGTGTCTGGAGTGTCTGTAGGTGTCTGGAGTGTCTGGGGTGTCTGTAGGTGTCTGGGGTGTCTGTAGGTGTCTGTAGGTGTCTGTAGGCGTCTGGGGTGTCTGTAGGTGTCTTTAGGTGTCTGTAGGTGTCTGCAGGTGTCTTTAGGTGTCTGTAGGTGTCTGTAGTGTCTGTAGGTGTTCAGGTGGACCACAGTTCATCCAGAAGAGTTTATCTGGAAGTTCTCATGATGACCGGATGTTTACATGTTTTCCATCAGAAGTCCTTCAGGTGATGAAACTAAATCTGAGCTTCTCTCTGATCAGCTGTTCAGTGTGATGATAATTATTTACACACAGAATAAAACAGCTGATTACAACCAGCCTGTTTAGTTTTATTTAACTTCTGTCAGGTCTCCTCCTGTGTGGACGTGTTGTGGTTCTGACCCAGTGGGAGGTGGAGTTGTGTTGAGATGAATGTGAGCACAGTTTCCTGGAGCTTCATGTTTAACCGACATGTGAAGCAGCGGATCTTTCCGGTCACTGATCTCCACCGATCGATCACCGGGGGAAAACACAAAGTCCCAACTCACCGCACCAGCAGGGGATGTCCGCTGGGATCCGGCCGAACTCCGTCCACATCCACCGCACACACAACAAGGAGTGTCCAAGTGTCCACAGGAAGAGAGTCCCGGAAAGTGTCCCGCGCGGCCTGTCCGGGTTCCTCACGGTAAATCCTCCATGTCAGCCCTCCGTCCGGTGAAACGAGCTCCTGGAGCAGTCGGGGGAGTTAAAACACGAGCTGCCAGCTCCGAACACTGTGTTTTGTGCAACGACACAACTGTGAAGCTGACTGGGATTAAAAAATCACGGGGCTACATCCGGCTGAGGATTTCAAAATAAAGTCTCCCAGGAACAACATCATTTCCATTATATTTTCATTAGTAGCTCTGTACTCAGATGTATCCAATTTTATCTGTCATACAGGTGTTATTAGTTTATCAGGTCGACCCGGCTAACCCTCCACCAACAAGTCGACAGTTTGGTTGTTGTTTTTTGTAAATTTTATATATATATATTTATTTATAATAATTAGAATGTAAATTTACAAACATACAGATAAACCCTCTATATTATATCGTACAGAAAAAAAGAAATAACGTTGATTTAGAAAAACAAAATTTTAAAAAAGTAAGGTAATAAATAAGTTCATCATATAGTTAAACAGTCTTTTGTGTGTGTGTGTGTGTGTGTGTGTGTGTGTGTGTTTATAAGTTTAATGTCTTCACACACGCTTTAGAGTCACCCACACACCCAGTGAGGTTGGGGGGACATTTTTATAATTTAGATATGTGAGTGAAAAATTTACCATTTAACATCAGTAAGTTTTGCATAAATTCAAGTTATGATTTTCATATTTAAAACATGTGATGACATTTTTACACTACATTTTTTACACAGTAACCTACATTATCTTCCATTCTAATATAAAAAAAATATATATAGAACGTGTACGATGGTAAAATAAATGTGTTAAACATTCCGGTTACCGCAGCAAAAAAAATTGTTTTCAATGTCTAATCCCAGAAGACGGGCGATCCCTTCCTTTAATTTGAAGGTAAGGCGTCACTTCCTGTAATGTGGCTCCGCGTCTCGGCTGATTGATGCAGCTGTTCCAGCGGTGGGAGGACCGGTCCTGGTGGGAGGACCGGTGGGAGGACCGGTGGGAGTATGAAGCAATATTTTCCAGGAACCGACGGAAGCAGTGACAGAAGCAGCAGAAAGGCGGTGGAATCAAGAGAGACATACAGAGACATACTGAGACACACAGAGACACACTGAGAGACACTGAAACACAGAGACACACTGAGACATGCTGAGAGACACAGAGACACACTGAGAGACACTGAAACACAGAGACACACTGAGACACACTGAGACATACTGAGAGACACAGAGACACACTGAGAGACACTGAAACACAGAGACACACTGAGACATACTGAGAGACACAGAGACACACTGAGAGACACTGAAACACAGAGACACACTGAGACACACTGAGACATACTGAGAGACACAGAGACACACTGAGACACACTGAGACATACTGAGAGACACAGAGACACACTGAGAGACACTGAAACACAGAGACACACTGAGACATACTGAGAGACACAGAGACACACTGAGAGACACTGAAACACAGAGACACACTGAGACACACTGAGACATACTGAGAGACACAGAGACACACTGAGAGACACTGAAACACAGAGACACACTGAGACACACTGAGACACACTGAGAGACACTGAAACACAGAGACACACTGAGATACACACTGAGAGACACTGAAACACACTGAGAGACACTGACACACACAGACAACAGCGGTCCCTCATCACAGGACAGCAGGCTACTGTGGCCCCCAGGGGACAGAGAGGATGAAGGGGACAGAAAGGACGGAGGAGACAAAGAGGACAGAGGAGACGGAGGAGACAGAGAGAATGGAGAAGACAGAGAGGAGGGAGGGAACAGAGAGGACGGAGAGGACAGAGGAGACAGAGAGGACGGAGGGGATAAAGAGGGCAGAGAGCGGACAGAGAGGGAACAGAGAGGACAGGGAGGACAGGGAGGACAGAGGAGACAGAGAGGACAGAACAGATGGAGGGGACAGAGAGGACGGAGAGGAAAGAAAGGACAGAGAGGACAGAGAGGACGGAGGAGACAAAGTGTACAGAGAGCGGACAGAGAGGGAAAAGAGAGGACAGGGAGGACAGAGAGGACGGAGAGGAAAGAAAGGACAGAGAGGATGGAGAGGACAGAGAGGACAGAGGAGACAGAGAGGATGGAGGAGACAGAGAGGAGGGAGGGAACAGAGAGGACGGTGGAGAACGAGGAGAAAGGGGACGGAGGAGACAGAGAGGACGGAGAGGACAGAGAAGATACAGAGGACAGAGGTGACGGAGGGGACGGAGGGAACAGAGAGGACGAGGAGACAGAGAGGACAAGGAGACAGAGAGGACGGAGGGGACAGAGAGGATGGAGAGAATAGAGAGGAACGAGAGGACAGAGAGGACAGAGAAGACGGAGAGGACAGAGGAGACAAAGAGGACAGAGAGGACAGAGGAGCTAAAGTGGACGGAGAGGACCGAGAAGACGGAGGAGGTAGAGAGGACGGAGGGACAAAGAGGACAGAGAGGGGAAACAGAGGGAACAGAGAGGACAGAGAAGATGTAGGGGACAGAGAGGACAGAGAGGACGGAGAGGACAGAGAGGACAGAGGAGACTGAGAGGACGGAGGGAACAAAGAGGACAGGGAGGACAGAGATGGAACAGAAAGAACAAAGAGGACAGAGAGAACAGGGAAGGGAAAGAGAGGGAACGGAGAGGACAGAGAGGACAGAAAAGATGGCGGGGACAGAGAGGACAGACAGGACAGAGAGGAAAGAGGAGACAGAGAAGACAGAGAGGGAACAGAGAGGAAGGAGAGGAAAGAGGAGACAAATAGAACAGAGAGGACAGAGGAGACAGAGAGGACGGAGGGGATAAAGAGGACAGAGAGCGGACAGAGAGGGAACAGAGAGGATGGAGAGGACAGCGAGGACAGAGGAGACAGAGAGGACAGAGGGGACAAAGTGGACGGAGAGCGGACAGAGAGGGAACTGAGAGGACAGGGAGGACAGAGGGGACGGATTGGAAAGAAAGGACAGAGAGGATGGAGAGGACAGAGAGGACATAGGAGACAGATAGGACAGAGAAGATGGAGGGGAAAAAGAGGATGGAGAGAACAGAGAGGACAGATAAGACAAAGAGGACAGCGGGGACAAAGAGGACAGGGAGCAGACAGAGGGAAAGGAGAGGACAGGGAGGACAGGGAGGACAGAGAAGACGGAGAGGACAGAGGAGACAAAGAGGACAGAGAGGACAGAGGAGCTAAAGTGGACGGAGAGGACCGAGAAGACGGAGGAGGTAGAGAGGACGGAGGGACAAAGAGGACAGAGAGGGGAAACAGAGGGAACAGAGAGGACAGAGAAGATGTAGGGGACAGAGAGGACAGAGAGGACGGAGAGGACAGAGAGGACAGAGGAGACTGAGAGGACGGAGGGAACAAAGAGGACAGGGAGGACAGAGATGGAACAGAAAGAACAAAGAGGACAGAGAGAACAGGGAAGGGAAAGAGAGGGAACGGAGAGGACAGAGAGGACAGAAAAGATGGCGGGGACAGAGAGGACAGACAGGACAGAGAGGAAAGAGGAGACAGAGAAGACAGAGAGGGAACAGAGAGGAAGGAGAGGAAAGAGGAGACAAATA
This sequence comes from Embiotoca jacksoni, assembly GCF_022577435.1. NCBI lineage: Eukaryota > Metazoa > Chordata > Actinopteri > Embiotocidae > Embiotoca > Embiotoca jacksoni. The sequence goes on along the minus strand of NW_027185385.1, from coordinate 859,325 downwards.
GAACAGAGAGGACAGAGGAGACAGAGAGGACGGAGGGGATAAAGAGGACAGAGAGCGGACAGAGAGGGAACAGAGAGGATGGAGAGGACAGCGAGGACAGAGGAGACAGAGAGGACAGAGGGGACAAAGTGGACGGAGAGCGGACAGAGAGGGAACTGAGAGGACAGGGAGGACAGAGGGGACGGATTGGAAAGAAAGGACAGAGAGGATGGAGAGGACAGAGAGGACATAGGAGACAGATAGGACAGAGAAGATGGAGGGGAAAAAGAGGATGGAGAGAACAGAGAGGACAGATAAGACAAAGAGGACAGCGGGGACAAAGAGGACAGGGAGCAGACAGAGGGAAAGGAGAGGACAGGGAGGACAGAGATGAAACAGAGGGGACGGAAAGGATGGAAAGAAAAGAAAGTACAGAGAGGGGAAAGCGAGGGAACAGAGAGGACAGGGAGGACAGAGAGGACGGAGAGGAAACAGAGGAGACAGAGAGGACAGAATAGATGGAGAGGACAGAGAGGAAAGAGGAGACAGACTGGACAGAGCAGACAAAGAGGAAAGACAGCGGACAGAGAGGACAGAGAAGATGGAGGAGACAGAGAGGACAGAGAGGATGGAGGGGACAGATAGGACGGAGAGTACAGAAAGGACAAAGGAGACAGACAGGACGGAGTGGACAAAGAGGACAAAGAGGACGGAGAGGACAGAGAGGGGACACAGTGTGGTGCTTAGCTGTCTTCATCTCTGAAACCGTCTGTCTCTTTGTTGTATTCTATTTCTGTGATTTCTTCTGAGATTCTTGATGTTTTCTGATTATAATAAAGGAATTCTGTCTTTATTTAAATCGTTACATCATTTCAATTGGACACGTAGTTTTTTACTTTCTGCAGAGCGTGTAGTTAAATCATCAGATATGTATTTTAAGGTTTCATCACACTCTTTTACACGTTTGATTCATTATTTACTGGTTTTTTATTCACGCATTCTAAAACTAAAACATGAGTTTTTGTGCTTTTATTTTGGAGGGACAGCGGCCTGACTTCCTGCACAGTGCTGCGCTCTTGATGCCGCCTCAGAGATGAAGGCCGCTCCCAAATAAATGAAACAACTGCTGTGAGTCTGAAGGAGGCTTCTTTGTACTCAGTGTGGGTTTAAAAAGTTAATTAAAATATATGTTCGTCATGAACTGTCACCTCATATGTTGTTTTTATGTTTTTAGTTTTGATGGATCTAAATTTGAGATTAACCTCTGAGCATCGGTACTTGTCCCCCGTTGTCCCACATTGATCTAACCTGTCCCACATTGTCCCACCTTGTCCCATGTTGTCCCACATTTGGGGACGTATGACACGTCTCAGTTTAACGTCCACACAAGGACAAAGAAGACAAACTAACACAACAACTTTACTTCCATGTTTCTGAAACATGATTTGCTCCCAGAGACGAGGCGCCGTGACAACGATGTGTTCAGATTGTAGAAGGACTTTAAAAGGACCTCCTGGGAGATAAACTAGAGACAGTTGAGGTGGATGGTCCCCTGTTGACCTGGATGATGGATTATTGATTACGTGGCGGGTAGATCCCAGCGTCTGCGGTCGGACCGTCCTGCTGTCCGTCTCCTCCTCTGTTCTCTTCATAGTTCATTCAGAGTCACGTCTCAGCAGGAACTTACAGTGTTCAGAGTTTTGAATTGAACAAGACTGTTGTTGTTTTTTTGCTGGATGCTGTTTGTCACATTCAGTTAATAATCAGGGAATTTGTGATGGAAATCGTGGAGATGAGGAGAAGAAGGCAGAGCAGACCGACTTGGGTGTCAACGCAGTGATGTTTGTTGGCAGCATCTCGTATGAGGAGAGAGATCACGACATGTGGCCGGCCGGGTTTCTACACCTCTCTGTCTGGACTCTCACCAGCTCAACTATAGGAACACCTGGTGTCCTTGATACGGTGAGACAGAGTCAGACATGATCAACATGTATCAGGAACAGTTAGTTCCTGGGGTCGGGGTGGTCCTCATGTCAGGACTAAACAATAGAATTTCCTTGACAGAAATAAAAATCCAGAATAAAACAATTATTATGTGACTGCTGTGAAAATCACCTCCGTATTTGTTGGTTTAACAACATGAGAGGATGCTGCTGGTATAAAGGCTGGACAGGTGTCCAAACAACACAAGAGTCCAGTGGACGCCCTGATCTCTGACTGAACATCTGATTACATTCAGTCTGACTGAAAACACTTTCTTCTGACTGTGATCTCACACTGTGTTGATCGTTGTGTCATCTGTCACGAGCAGCTTATGAAACTTTGCACTATTGTGACAATCATATATTGATTATGCTTTTATAGTTTGGAGGGATAAATGAAATGATGTCCCTCCACCTCCATCAGCCTTTAATCACGATGGAAGAATTCATGAAAAAAGTAGAATAATTAAAACAAATATATAAAATACTTTATTTAAAAGAAACACCTCATTGCAAGCAAAAGTACGATTTAACTGTTGGAGTCAGTTGAAGTGGAGCTCATGTTGACTTTGATCAACTTTTGAGTTTTTATTTTTTTTATAAGGAATTTTTTGTATTGTTTGGAACAATATGTTGTATATATATTTTTTTTTAGCATTAAATGGAAATATTCAGGTTAAAATACCTCAAAGCTGCACTTATGTACTCCAGTCACAAGTCTGTGTGTCTGTCCTGCTGCAGCAGAGGGAGGACAGCAGACAGTTCCACCAGCTTTAATTTCTCTGTTTTCTGTTTCGGTGCAACCCTTGGTCCTCTGCTCTGGTGTCATCGTCATCGACCTCGACACACTCACCACACTTTTTAATGTCCGTTCTGTTCAGCAGCTGAGAAAAAGCACTCGGCTTTCCAATAGCAGGAAAAACCCTGTTTCCTGAGAACAGCTCTGTGCAGAAGAAGGTGAAGAGAAGCTCCACTGTCCCCTGCCATGCTCTGTGGACAGTGGAGCTGACTCCGCCCCCGCTGCTACTGCGCTGACTCCGCCCCCGCTGCTGCACAGTGCCGGCTGCCTTTTCATTCAAAGTTTATTCATTTTAAGTATCGTGTGTCTAACTCACATCATATTCACTCGTGCACATCCTTAAGTCCCTAGCAATACACCCATTAAGTTTGAGGCAGATGGGTTGAACGGTTGTTGAGATATGTGAGGGACAAACAAACAAACAAACAAACAGATTATATTATATATAGTAGGATTTCATTTACTTAGTTTGTTCTGTTTCACTACTATTTGGGAGAGTGTAAGAGTAATGCTGTGTCAGCTATCAATAAGCTTCAACCTACCTTTTTTCAGTCAAAAATACTGTTTATGTTCTCATTGAATATGATTGTTTTAAAAAAAAAAAAAAATCACTTTCGCAACTGTATGGCAATTTGCTGTCATTATGTAAAAATGGCCAGAAAAAATAAACTGCTCCAAAAAATAAAGGGACCACTTAAACACCTCAACGTAACTCCAATCAATCCCACTTCTGTGAAATCAACGTGTCCAGTTTGGATCAACACTGATTGAGGATCAGTTTCACCTGCTGTTGTACAAATGGAACAAACAGGTGGAAATGAGGCAATTATCAAGACAACCCTATAAAGGAACGGTTCTGCAGGTGGTGACCACAGACCGTTTCTCTGTCCTCGTCCTTTCTGGATGATCGTTGGTCCCTTTTGCATTTTGCCAGTGTCCTCACCACTAGAGGTAGCATGAGGTGTCTCCAACCCACAGAAGTTGTTCAGGTCGTGCAGCTCATCCAGGATGGCACATCAATGCACGCTGTGGCAAGAAGGTTTGTTGTGTCTGTCAGCACAGTGTCAAGAGGACGGAGGACATACCGGGAGACGGGCCGGTCCACCAGGAGACGTGGAGGGGGCCGTAGGAGGACAACAACCCGGCAGCGGGACCGCTATCTGCTCCTTTGTGCAAGGAGGAGCAGGAGGAGCGCTGCCAGAGCCCTACAAAATGACCTCCAGCAGGCCACTAATGTGCATGTTTCTGCTCAAACTGTCAGAAACAGACTCCATGAGGGCGGTACGAGGACCCGACGTCCACAAGTGGGGTCTGTGCTCACAGCCCAACACCGTGCGGGGCGACCGGACTTTACCGGAGAACACCGAGATCGGCAGCTTCTCCGTCGGCGTCCTGCGATCTTCACGGATGAGAGCAGGTTCACACTGAGCACATGTGACAGACGTGACGGAGTCTGGAGACGCCGTGGAGAACGTTCTGCTGCCTGCAACATCCTCCAGCGGGACCGGGTCGGCGGCGGGTCAGCGACGGTCTGGGGAGGCGTTTCTTCGGAGGGCAGCGCAGCCCTCCGTGGGCTAGTCAGAGGTACCCTGACTGCCATCAGGTCCCGGGATGAGATCCTCAGACCCGTTGAAGACCATCTGCTGGTGCAGCGGGTCCTGGGTTCTTCTGATGCAGGACAATGCTCGGCCTCATGTGGCTGGAGTGTGTCAGCAGTTCCTGCACGATGAAGGCATCGATGCTCCGGACCGGCCCGCCCGTCCCCCAGACCTGAATCCAATCCGGCACATCCGGGACATCGCATCTCGTTCCGTCCTCCGACGCCACGTCCACCGCAGACTGTCCGGGAGTGGACCGATGCTTTGATCCGGGTCTGGGAGGAGATCCCTCAGGAGAACATCCGTGGTCTCATCAGGAGCATGCCCAGGCGTTGTAGGGAGTGATACAGGCACGTGGAGGACACACACACTACTGAGACTCATTTGGACTTGTCTTCAGGAATCTCCACAGAAGTTGGATCAGCCTGTGATCTGATTTTTCCACTTTTATTTGGAGTATGATTCTGAATCCAGACCTCCATGGATAATGATTCTGATTTCCATTGATCATTCTGATGTTATTTTGTTCTCAACACATTCCACTATGTGATGAATCAAGATTTTAAATGGAATATTTCATTCATTGAGATCGAGGAGGTGTTGTTTAAGTGTTCCCTTTATTTTGTGGAGCAGTGTATAACTAAACTTAACTATAGTTGTATATTTACAGTGCATGATTAAATGTAATCTGTTCTCTCTTTAATTTTCCTGTGAAACGTACACCTTCAAAAATAAACTGTGCAGAGGGAATCGTCTGGAACAATATCTGTCAAGAGTTTTCCTTTCACAGAGGAAGACTCTCCCACATGTTCCATCTTTGGAGGCTTATTTTGATGCTTACAGTAAAAATCCTGCAGCTCAATATTATTATTATTGGCCAAATGGTTGATTAGATTTGTTTTGGTAATTCAATCTTTTGTTGTTGCTTTTTTACCGTATGACCAGTGTCTGTATATCGAACACACAGTTTGGGAGGGACTCTCTGTTCATATGTGATTATTCAGAGCTCGCGTACATCAGAAGAGATGAAACGGTGGACCTGAAGCCAAACATGGACCGCACCCTTATCAGCTGAGACCAGACCTCAGCTCCCATCCAATCATTCACCCCCCCACTGGGTGTCACATCTATCTGATGACACGCATGTGGAGGGAGGAGATAGACGATGTTTTGGATGTCGTGCCGGTCGGCCTCTCGTCCGGAGCAGCACCGTGCTCTCAGGCTCCAACTTTACATCTGGACAACACGAAAGAAAGCTGGGGTAAGAAAAGATTCAATGTGTTTGCAGTTTTAAAATGTATTGAAATATAAATTCAATATTTAATGAATTGGTGTATAAAATGTTTTGAACTTGTAATTGTAAATAATTTCTGCTCAGGTGTGTGATCTCATGGGAAACATCACTTCTGAATGTATAACATGGCCGAATCAAAAGACCACGGTGAGTTGATTTCACTCCTTCAAACTATTATGTGTCCGACTCCGCTCCGACAGCGTGCTGCATGTCAGTGTCACCTTCTGCCTCAGGAAAAGTTAGGTGCATTAGATTTATGCACCAAAAACCTTGTGGTTAGTTTCCTGGAGGTTTAGATTAGAATAAGTCACACATTTCTGCTTTCTGATGGGTGGCAGGTATTATCAGGTGTGTAGAGCAGTAACCACCAGTTTCATGTGCAGTGGAGAGCTTCCTGGAGGAGGTCAGAGGTCAGATCATCACTGGCCCGAGGTCACCTGGAGCCGTCATGGAGGCACCACAGGAACACATGAAGGTGCTGCTTCATGTTCTGGAAGAAGACGGGACACCAAAACCTGAAGAAAGCTTCGATCAGACTCCTTCAGAGCAGGAACCAGAAGCAGCTGAGTCAGGTGAGACGGAGCTGCTGCGATGGTACAGAGGTACACGTCAAACATCAGCAGACTGTGGTGAAGTTAAATGTGTTACCTGCCTGTCAGGACTGCCTGAAGCCTTATAACAGTATTTATGAATAATACAGGACTCAAAGCTCCTGACTGAGGCTCGGTGGTGATGACTGGAGGCTACTTGGAGCTACAGAGCTCTACTGGTACCATTTTATTCTACTTATTAGAGTCTGTATTTACATTTGATGTTTTAATTTATACTTCACTTCAGAGGGAAACACTGTATTTTTACTGCAGTGCAATCCTTCAACCACTATAATTCATATTTAACTTACTTCATTAGCCTCTCTGCTCCGACTGTCTCTATGTTAGTCCCGCCCCCTCCTTCACTGTGATTGGACGGCTGGTGACACGCTCTTTGGTTAATACTGTAGGTAGTTTGAGTTGGTGGCAGAGTGTCAGCCAATTAAAATGAACCAGCGGCAGGAAGGAACGTCTGCAGAGGATCCTCTACGGCGGGAGGACAGACCAGACATTCACAGTGACATTAAGTCATGTTCACACCTGGATAACACCTGGATTATACTTTATACTCCACTTCAGAGGGAAACGCTGTATTTTTACTGCACTGCAATTCTTCAACCTTACAAGATCCGATTTTATATACAAACATGATCAGCTTTACACCAGAAACACTCCTCAATGATGTAGTGTATAATTATTCAACTCTTAAAGGGGCGATAGACATCAGGTTTTTAAATGGAGTATTATTAAACTGTGTCCAGAGTTATTTTTTTAATGGGGCCACAGTTGCAGTGAAAACTGTCCTGAAACTGGAGATGTGGTGGTAAAGAGGACGAGGTCACTCTGTCAGACTGGAGGGAACAAAAAGGTTTCCTCCACTTTCCCTCAGCTCCTCTCAAGCTGGAGGAAGAGGAGAGGAGGACGGGTCAGAGGTCAGAGGTCAGCAGAGGTGAGAGGAGGAGGAGATAACAACAGAGATATGAGGATAACGGAGGGAACAGAGAGGTTTGTAGTGGAGCAGTGTGACGTAAGACAGACGAGATCAGAAGGAAATTTTAAAAAATCTGACTTCTCTAAGTGGATGATGAAAGACTGAGACAGAGCTGTCATGTGGACCTGTGGGAGGACGGTGTCCAGTGGACGATAGATGCCTTTGTGCTTTGTCTTGTGTTTGTCTTTTCGCATCCTTTTTATTTTAATGTAACTAAAAAGGGACGAATATGCTGCAAATTTGTGTTTTTAATCGGGTTTTTTCTTGGCCCGTCACCAGCTGTCAAAAGACCTGATTTAACGCCGTGTAAGACGCAGCGTAAACTGACTTCTCAGCAACGCTCTCATCCATTAAACCAGTTGTTCTGTATGTTTCTGACCAACAGAACAAAGACAACAGAGCAGCAAGACGACTCAAACAGAAAAGGACTGGACGATGAAGGACACAGAACAATTCGGAGACAAACAAACAAAAGTACAAATCAAAAGGGAAACGATGAAAACACAGAGACAGCTGACGTGTCAAGTCATTGAGGACATCGAAGAACTTCGAGAAGAGACACAAAGAGAGAGAAGTAAAATGGACTTCCTGAGGACAGAGACAGAGCAGCATCGAGAGGACATGGAGAGACTGACCTCTGAAAAACAGGAGCAGGACTTTGTGATAAAAACATTGAGATCACAGATGAAAAATGTTCTAAAGAAACTGGAGGAACACAAAAACGCAGCCACGCAAGAAAAAACACAGCTTCTAAAAATGTGGGCTGAAATCCACCGAGAGAGGGAAACGTTGGACAGACGACATCATGACATCATCAACGAGCGACATCGGCTGGAAATGATCCGCTATAATAACACAAAGTCAGAAGTCAGCGAGCGACCCAAAGAAAAGAGGGAGTGTGATTTAACGCACCGGCTGATGGCTGACTGTCAGACTGTCGTCAACAAAACCAAGAAAATAATGTTTGAAGCACAGACAGAAAAAGAACAGATGCAGCGAAGCGTAGAAAACATAAAGGAAGAGTTAAAGAGGAACAAACAGGATCTTTCACAACATGCAGGTCTAATGCAGCACTTCAAACACAACCTGAATGTAAAAATCAGCCAGATGAAGCGAAGGTGGGCAAACATTCAGAGAGATGCTGAGATGGACAGACGGGAGGAAGGAAGAGTCACGTTTGAGACCGTGAAGAGGAAACTGATCAGAATCCAGACGGAGACGGAGAAACTTCTGGATGGAGACGGAGAACAACAGCTGGAAGAGACGGCCGACGTAGACACAGAGAGCGAGTCAGCTCAGGTCCAATGTGACAGAACCGAGATAGAAAGACTCCAGAAGAGTTTACAGACAGAGAGAGACATCGTGGACAGAGACAGACAGCTGGTTAAAGAAGAGATGGAAACGTTGAAGTGTATGAAGGAGAGTAGTGAGAGACAGAAACAGGAGCTGGACATGAAGTTAGAACGGACAAAGAGACACATCAGAGAGATGGAAGTGATGAGCAGCGAGGTGGACCTGAAGAAAAAAGACCTGATGAAAATGATGCGAATGAGCAGGAGGAAGAAGGAAGAGACTGAAAAAGAAAAGCAAGACATGGAGGAAAGAGGAGAAAGTTCAGAGGTCGTCTCGGAGGTGAACAGAAGCAGAGAAATTACATCTGAAGAAGACGACGTGCGCAGCGACGTCCGGAGAGTGGCGGCCGAAGTGGAGGAGATCAGAAAAGTGCTGCAGGCGGTGAGAGAAGACACCGAGCAGAGACGGAGGGACGTCGCAGAGGACCGAGGTCGCATCAAATGGATGAACTATCAAGCTAAAAGAAAGAGGCGGGAGCTGGAGCAGCGGCAGGAGACGACCACGAAGGAGAGGGACGAGCTGGAAATCACAAAGATCAGAATACAACGACAAACAGACCAGATCACACAGAAACTCCAACACACCGTGGCGGCTGCTGTGACTGTGGCTGAGATGAAAGATCACATAGAACAAGTTGTTGCAGAGATGAACAACACCCGCGAGGAAATGCTCAAAACCCAAAGGATGATGGGAAAGAGCAAGGAAGACGTCCAAAAATACATGGTAAGTCTTTTTTTGTCCTTTTAATTCTGGACGAGCAACACGACCTTTCCACAGCAGCCATGTCAGCACAGTACAGCAAAATATCACAGGTATATTTCATCAAATTAAAGAAAGCTCTTTTATGTAAGTGTTTTATTTCCAGGTGGTTAAACGGAGCTGAGCCGTCGTTAATGTTAGTTTAACTGGCTTTTCCTCCAGAAGTCTGCTACCACATCACATTACAATGTTTGGTGTTAAAGGTGATGAGAACACTTGATATAATAATACCATCAGTCATCACCAGTTTTAGGCAGGATTGTTTGAAGGATGCTTAAATCATATTTCACTGACAGAGTGGTTTTAACTCTCTTCACAGTCTCACCCCGTTATCATTTGTTACTGGTTGATATTTGACACCACAATAGTAAATCCACTGATTGCAGTGCATCACTCACTGATACTTTTCCCGCTGAAACTGTTGGCAAACAACCCGGTATCACGGCAAAGCGTGAAATAGACACGCCCCGTCCACTACAGCAAAACGTGAGATAGTCACGCTTTGGGCTGATTAGGTGTGAAAATTACATGTTTTGCAAGCGTGAAACGTAAATGTTACAGACCGCCATGATCCCTCATGATGAAGTTCAAATCTAGGAGGTGACAACATTTTTCTTGTTGTCTCTTGTTATTGTTGCTTTGTTTCTGCACATGGATTAGTTGATTGTAGGAAAAATACCGAATTTTTCTAAACATATTATCTGGCCAAAAGAACATTAATATGATCCAGATTTGCCCAAATCGTACATTGTCATTTATCAGCTGCAGGACTGGACAACAGTTTACATTCTGGATGTATAATGTTTAGATAACAATACTGAAATGTGACTGTTTACATTTTTTAAGGGATACAAAGTTATTGTTGGTCTCATGTAGTCACAATAAAAACAAAAACAAAAACAATTCTTTCTGTTTTGTGAAGGAAAATCTGACTTCCATGAAAGCTTGGATCAGCAAATGGATCCTGACACAGTCTGCAATCAAAACTCCTTTTTCAGAGAGTACATCTACACTTCAAGAACCACAGAGTGAAACACACACAGAACAAACATCAGGAAGTCACACTGACGTCAACGCAGGAGATGAAATTCAGAAAGACGCAGAGTCGATGTCATCGGGAGATCAGCATCCAAGTGAAGAAATAAAAGAGCAGGAGCTCAAACAGTTTTTTGCAGTGGACATAAAGGAAGAGAAGAATATTTGGTTGCAGACTCAGACAGAAATTCATGAAGAAACCTTAACACATGAAGATCAGACAGAATCACTGATGAATATGAGAGAAAAGGAAGAAGTGGAAAAACATCTCTCTACACTCAAGGAGCGAGAGGAGGAAATAAAGGAGCAAATAAAGTATGCAGTGGGGGACATGGAGCAAAAAGGTCAAGAGATTAAAAGGCTCATCGTGGAAATAAATGACCTGAAGATTCAAGGAACAGAGACTGAAATTACAGTCGGGGAAAGTGGAAGTGTGAAGGAAGGAGGGACCGAACTGCTGGAAGAAACAGAGCAGAAAGTTTTCATACTTGAATTATTGAAATATGAAGTGACAGATGAGAACGACAATAAGGAGAAGCAAGCGTCTGAATTCATCAGATTGGATGTTCAGAAGCAAATGCAAAGTCCGGAGTCACAAGAAAATCTCCAGACTCATGCTGAGGAGCAGAGAGATGCAAAGACATGTGACAAAGGTCAAACTGAACCAGAAAAGGAAACCTTCAGACTCAAGCAAAGAATCCAGAAAAATCCAGAAACTGAGCGACCAAAAAAGGCAACAAGTCAGGAAGTGAAACAAAAGAGTGGGAGAGAAGAGAATGAGATTCTGAAACAACAGATTGAAGTCAATGGGAAGAATGTAGAGATACATGAGATGAACCGTTTAAGAGAAAATATCGAAAAACAGAAACAGGAACTGGATGACAGAGCACAAATGATCAAAAGAGAAATAAGAGAAATGGACCTGCTGAAGTCAGAGCTCGAAGTGAAGAGGAAAGAAAGCGAACGCATGTTCAGAAAAAGCATGAGGATAAAGGAGGAGAGTGAAACGATATGGAATGAAATACAACAAGAAAGGGAATCACTGAGGAGAGAGACCAAAAAACGACAAAGAGAATTAGACCAAAGACTGGAGAAGATTAAGAGAGAGAGGGATGAGTTAGAAGTGTTAAAACTGAAACTACAGAGGGAAGATCGGACGGAGGAGAAGCTGACGATCAAAGGCCAGACGAGTCTTATCCATGTACACAGAGAACATGAAAAACAAAGTTTGGAAAAGAAAGATGTGAAAAACTTCTGGGAGAAAACTGAAACGGTACATCAAAGCTCAAAAGTTACCGATTCCCTTGTTGACCTTCAAAACATAAAACAAAAGATTCATGAACATTTGGAAATTATTAAGATGGAAATGGGAATTCTGGAAAATTTAAATGTTCAATTAAGGAAACAAACAGAAGGATACAAAACATTAAAAGAGGAGAACATGACAGTGAAGGAGAACATGCACAGAATCAAATTTCACATAAAGCAAGACTTTGTAAAAATGACGACACAAGCAGAAGCAGAGATGGATGAATTAGTGCAAATAAGGGAAGATATCCAAAAACAACAACAGGAACTAGATGTCAGACAAGAGAAAGTTCAAGGACGCGAAATGGAAGTGTTGACATCTGAGTTGGAAATTAAAGGAAGAGAAAATGAACAGATTACCCAAAAGGAAATCGAAAAGGAGCGGAAGGCTAGAAAGATGTTGGCGGCAGCCAAAGAAGAAAAATACAACCTCAGGAGGCAAACACAGAAGAGAAAGAAGGAGCTGGACCAGCGGCTGGAGAGGATCACCAGAGAGAGGGACCAACTGGAGGTCATGAAGCTGAAGCTGCAAAGAGAAAAGAACGAGATCAGAGGTGGAACGGTGGAGTTCAGGATGTCAGCCGTCACCGAGGTCACCAATCACATTCAAAAGCACTGGGAACTCATTCAGATATGTCTGGAGAAATATAAGGACATGAAGACACACAGTGACGTTATGATTGGAGTAATTAAAGATGAAGCACGACACATCCAGGTCGAGGCGAATGTCATCACCCGCACAAGGCAGGAGGTGGTGAATATCAAGGCAGAGATTAAAAGGAAAAAGGAAAGTATGATCCAACCATTGAAGGCCATGCAGCAAAAGCAAATTCATTTAGAACAATTAGAGATGAAAATGAAGAAAGACCAGGACTCAATACAGAAGGAAAAGGAGAAAATCATTGAGAAATCAAGAGAGTTACTCCTGAGAGAGAAAGAGCTCGAGAATAAAGAGGAGTTACTGAAAGCTGAGACGATGATACGCAAAGCTGAACAACAGGAACAGAAGAGAGAATTAGTCCGACTTATGAAACCAAAAACTACAACTGAAAAAAGATATTTAAAAATCAAAAGGAAACGAGACGTTGACGTTAAAGAATCAGACCATGAAAACAAAAAACGGCTCCAAGACAATGACCAGTTAGACCAACAAGTTAGAAAAGAAAAAGACAAAATACAATTTAAACTCTCGGAAAAGGAAAAAAGAGAAGTAAAAGAAAATCAAGTTGTACAAATGAGTAAAGAAATCGACCTCCTCGACACAAAAGGACAGGGAAGGGAAGAAGGTGTGGTCATCGAAAAACAGGATGCAAAAGATCAGTGGAACATAAAAGTAGAAAATAAAGATCTTGATGAACTGAAGATAATGTTGAGGCAAGAAAGGGAAGACCTGAATATGGTTAAAAACAAATGGAAGAAAAAGTCTGAACTGGAGAAAAAAGATCTTGATGAACAGAAAGCTGAACTGAAACAAGGTTTAGAAGATCTGGATAGAAGGACAGAGATGATGAACAAAGAGAAACTGGACTTGGAACAGATGAGGTCTGACATCCAGAAACAAACTGACATGTTAGAACAAGAGAAACAAGATATCACAGAAGAAAAAGACAAGTTGGAAATCACAAAGACTGAACTTCAAAAGAAGGAAGAACATGCAAACAGTCTGTTTGATGAGATAAACACAGAGAAAATGAAAATGAAAGATCTGACTCTTGAGGTTCAGACCGAAAGACAAACACTTGAAGATGTCATGAGCATGATTACCCAAAAACTAATTGAACAAGAACTCAAGGACGATGAGTACAAAAGACAAACAGAGGAACTGGAAAGAGTCCAGGAAAAAGCCAAAGCAGAAACAGAAGAATTGGAGGTTCTGAGAAGGAATCTCAACGAGAAGAACAAGGAGGTTGAAGCGGCCATGAAGTCCGTCGACAAAGAAAGGGAACAGGTCAATCAGATGAAGGCTGATGTTGATAAAGAGAAAGAATATCTTTTGAATGAAAAGGAAAGGATGGAAGGAGAATGGTCAGACCTTCAAATAAGAGACAATAAACTCATGGATGAGATGAAATCAACAGAAAGTCGGAGAGAGAAACTTCAGCAACTGATTGAAAGAATGAGCCAGGACTTAAAACACAAAATGGAAACATTACAACAACGAAATGTTGACATGCTAAAATTGCAGACTGGACTGGAACAAAAGCTTTCAACCCTTGATGAACAGAAAGAAAACATGTCTTGTTACACTGAGATGTTCCACAGACAAAAGGAAGGTCTGATAAGTATCCTGTCAGAAATGGCCACCCAGAAAGAAGACTTGGAAAAGACATGGGAGGACAAGTTTGAGCAGGAAAAACAAGATCTTGAAAGAGCTCAGCTGAAACAAGGTTTAGAAGATCTGGATAGAAGGACAGAGATGATGAACAAAGAGAAACTGGACTTGGAACAGATGAGGTCTGACATCCAGAAACAAACTGACATGTTAGAACAAGAGAAACAAGATATCACAGAAGAAAAAGACAAGTTGGAAATCACAAAGACTGAACTTCAAAAGAAGGAAGAACATGCAAACAGTCTGTTTGATGAGATAAACACAGAGAAAATGAAAATGAAAGATCTGACTCTTGAGGTTCAGACCGAAAGACAAACACTTGAAGATGTCATGAGCATGATTACCCAAAAACTAATTGAACAAGAACTCAAGGACGATGAGTACAAAAGACAAACAGAGGAACTGGAAAGAGTCCAGGAAAAAGCCAAAGCAGAAAGAGAAGAATTGGAGGTTCTGAGAAGGAATCTCAACGAGAAGAACAAGGAGGTTGAAGCGGCCATGAAGTCCGTCGACAAAGAAAGGGAACAGGTCAATCAGATGAAGGCTGATGTTGATAAAGAGAAAGAATATCTTTTGAATGAAAAGGAAAGGATGGAAGGAGAATGGTCAGACCTTCAAATAAGAGACAATAAACTCATGGATGAGATGAAATCAACAGAAAGTCGGAGAGAGAAACTTCAGCAACTGATTGAAAGAATGAGCCAGGACTTAAAACACAAAATGGAAACATTACAACAAAGAAATGTTGACATGCTAAAGTTGCAGACTGGACTGGAACAAAAGCTTTCAACCCTTGATGAACAGAAAGAAAACATGTCTTGTTACACTGAGATGTTCCACAGACAAAAGGAAGGTCTGATAAGTATCCTGTCAGAAATGGCCACCCAGAAAGAAGACTTGGAAAAGACATGGGAGGACAAGTTTGAGCAGGAAAAACAAGATCTTGAAAGAGCTCAGCTGAAACAAGGTTTAGAAGATCTGGATAGAAGGACAGAGATGATGAACAAAGAGAAACTGGACTTGGAACAGATGAGGTCTGACATCCAGAAACAAACTGACATGTTAGAACAAGAGAAACAAGATATCACAGAAGAAAAAGACAAGTTGGAAATCACAAAGACTGAACTTCAAAAGAAGGAAGAACATGCAAACAGTCTGTTTGATGAGATAAACACAGAGAAAATGAAAATGAAAGATCTGACTGTTGAGGTACAGACCGAAAGACAAAGACTTGAAGATGTCATGAGCATGATTACCCAAAAACTAATTGAACAAGAACTCAAGGACGATGAGTACAAAAGACAAACAGAGGAACTGGAAAGAATCCAGGAAAAAGCCAAAGCAGAAAGAGAAGAATTGGAGGTTCTGAGAAGGAATCTCAACGAGAAGAACAAGGAGGTTGAAGCGGCCATGAAGTCCGTCGACAAAGAAAGGGAACAGGTCAATCAGATGAAGGCTGATGTTGATAAAGAGAAAGAATATCTTTTGAATGAAAAGGAAAGGATGGAAGGAGAATGGTCAGACCTTCAAATAAGAGACAATAAACTCATGGATGAGATGAAATCAACAGAAAGTCGGAGAGAGAAACTTCAGCAACTGATTGAAAGAATGAGTCAGGACTTAAAACACAAAATGGAAACATTACAACAACGAAATGTTGACATGCTAAAGTTGCAGACTGGACTGGAACAAAAGCTTTCAACCCTTGATGAACAGAAAGAAAACATGTCTTGTTACACTGAGATGTTCCACAGACAAAAGGAAGGTCTGATAAGTATCCTGTCAGAAATGGCCACCCAGAAAGAAGACTTGGAAAAGACATGGGAGGACAAGTTTGAGCAGGAAAAACAAGATCTTGAAAGAGCTCAGCTGAAACAAGGTTTAGAAGATCTGGATAGAAGGACAGAGATGATGAACAAAGAGAAACTGGACTTGGAACAGATGAGGTCTGACATCCAGAAACAAACTGACATGTTAGAACAAGAGAAACAAGATATCACAGAAGAAAAAGACAAGTTGGAAATCACAAAGACTGAACTTCAAAAGAAGGAAGAACATGCAAACAGTCTGTTTGATGAGATAAACACAGAGAAAATGAAAATGAAAGATCTGACTGTTGAGGTACAGACCGAAAGACAAAGACTTGAAGATGTCACGAGCATGATTACCCAAAAACTAATTGAACAAGAACTCAAGGACGATGAGTACAAAAGACAAACAGAGGAACTGGAAAGAGTCCAGGAAAAAGCCAAAGCAGAAAGAGAAGAATTGGAGGTTCTGAGAAGGAATCTCAACGAGAAGAACAAGGAGGTTGAAGCGGCCATGAAGTCCGTCAACAAAGAAAGGGAACAGGTCAATCAGATGAAGGCTGATGTTGATAAAGAGAAAGAATATCTTTTGAATGAAAAGGAAAGGATGGAAGGAGAATGGTCAGACCTTCAAATAAGAGACAATAAACTCATGGATGAGATGAAATCAACAGAAAGTCGGAGAGAGAAACTTCAGCAACTGATTGAAAGAATGAGTCAGGACTTAAAACACAAAATGGAAACATTACAACAACGAAATGTTGACATGCTAAAGTTGCAGACTGGACTGGAACAAAAGCTTTCAACCCTTGATGAACAGAAAGAAAACATGTCTTGTTACACTGAGATGTTCCACAGACAAAAGGAAGGTCTGATAAGTATCCTGTCAGAAATGGCCACCCAGAAAGAAGACTTGGAAAAGACATGGGAGGACAAGTTTGAGCAGGAAAAACAAGATCTTGAAAGAGCTCAGCTGAAACAAGGTTTAGAAGATCTGGATAGAAGGACAGAGATGATGAACAAAGAGAAACTGGACTTGGAACAGATGAGGTCTGACATCCAGAAACAAACTGACATGTTAGAACAAGAGAAACAAGATATCACAGAAGAAAAAGACAAGTTGGAAATCACAAAGACTGAACTTCAAAAGAAGGAAGAACATGCAAACAGTCTGTTTGATGAGATAAACACAGAGAAAATGAAAATGAAAGATCTGACTGTTGAGGTACAGACCGAAAGACAAAGACTTGAAGATGTCATGAGCATGATTACCCAAAAACTAATTGAACAAGAACTCAAGGACGATGAGTACAAAAGACAAACAGAGGAACTGGAAAGAATCCAGGAAAAAGCCAAAGCAGAAAGAGAAGAATTGGAGGTTCTGAGAAGGAATCTCAACGAGAAGAACAAGGAGGTTGAAGCGGCCATGAAGTCCGTCGACAAAGAAAGGGAACAGGTCAATCAGATGAAGGCTGATGTTGATAAAGAGAAAGAATATCTTTTGAATGAAAAGGAAAGGATGGAAGGAGAATGGTCAGACCTTCAAATAAGAGACAATAAACTCATGGATGAGATGAAATCAACAGAAAGTCGGAGAGAGAAACTTCAGCAACTGATTGAAAGAATGAGCCAGGACTTAAAACACAAAATGGAAACATTACAACAAAGAAATGTTGACATGCTAAAGTTGCAGACTGGACTGGAACAAAAGCTTTCAACCCTTGATGAACAGAAAGAAAACATGTCTTGTTACACTGAGATGTTCCACAGACAAAAGGAAGGTCTGATAAGTATCCTGTCAGAAATGGCCACCCAGAAAGAAGACTTGGAAAAGACATGGGAGGACAAGTTTGAGCAGGAAAAACAAGATCTTGAAAGAGCTCAGCTGAAACAAGGTTTAGAAGATCTGGATAGAAGGACAGAGATGATGAACAAAGAGAAACTGGACTTGGAACAGATGAGGTCTGACATCCAGAAACAAACTGACATGTTAGAACAAGAGAAACAAGATATCACAGAAGAAAAAGACAAGTTGGAAATCACAAAGACTGAACTTCAAAAGAAGGAAGAACATGCAAACAGTCTGTTTGATGAGATAAACACAGAGAAAATGAAAATGAAAGATCTGACTGTTGAGGTACAGACCGAAAGACAAAGACTTGAAGATGTCATGAGCATGATTACCCAAAAACTAATTGAACAAGAACTCAAGGACGATGAGTACAAAAGACAAACAGAGGAACTGGAAAGAATCCAGGAAAAAGCCAAAGCAGAAAGAGAAGAATTGGAGGTTCTGAGAAGGAATCTCAACGAGAAGAACAAGGAGGTTGAAGCGGCCATGAAGTCCGTCGACAAAGAAAGGGAACAGGTCAATCAGATGAAGGCTGATGTTGATAAAGAGAAAGAATATCTTTTGAATGAAAAGGAAAGGATGGAAGGAGAATGGTCAGACCTTCAAATAAGAGACAATAAACTCATGGATGAGATGAAATCAACAGAAAGTCGGAGAGAGAAACTTCAGCAACTGATTGAAAGAATGAGTCAGGACTTAAAACACAAAATGGAAACATTACAACAAAGAAATGTTGACATGCTAAAATTGCAGACTGGACTGGAACAAAAGCTTTCAACCCTTGATGAACAGAAAGAAAACATGTCTTGTTACACTGAGATGTTCCACAGACAAAAGGAAGGTCTGATAAGTATCCTGTCAGAAATCGCCAACCAGAAAGAAGACTTGGAAAAGACATGGGAGGACAAGTTTGAGCAGGAAAAACAAGATCTTGAAAGAGCTCAGCTGAAACAAGGTTTAGAAGATCTGGATAGAAGGACAGAGATGATGAACAAAGAGAAACTGGACTTGGAACAGATGAGGTCTGACATCCAGAAACAAACTGACATGTTAGAACAAGAGAAACAAGATATCACAGAAGAAAAAGACAAGTTGGAAATCACAAAGACTGAACTTCAAAAGAAGGAAGAACATGCAAACAGTCTGTTTGATGAGATAAACACAGAGAAAATGAAAATGAAAGATCTGACTCTTGAGGTTCAGACCGAAAGACAAACACTTGAAGATGTCATGAGCATGATTACCCAAAAACTAATTGAACAAGAACTCAAGGACGATGAGTACAAAAGACAAACAGAGGAACTGGAAAGAGTCCAGGAAAAAGCCAAAGCAGAAAGAGAAGAATTGGAGGTTCTGAGAAGGAATCTCAACGAGAAGAACAAGCAGGTTGAAGCGGCCATGAAGTCCGTCGACAAAGAAAGGGAACAGGTCAATCAGATGAAGGCTGATGTTGATAAAGAGAAAGAATATCTTTTGAATGAAAAGGAAAGGATGGAAGGAGAATGGTCAGACCTTCAAATAAGAGACAATAAACTCATGGATGAGATGAAATCAACAGAAAGTCGGAGAGAGAAACTTCAGCAACTGATTGAAAGAATGAGTCAGGACTTAAAACACAAAATGGAAACATTACAACAACGAAATGTTGACATGCTAAAGTTGCAGACTGGACTGGAACAAAAGCTTTCAACCCTTGATGAACAGAAAGAAAACATGTCTTGTTACACTGAGATGTTCCACAGACAAAAGGAAGGTCTGATAAGTATCCTGTCAGAAATGGCCACCCAGAAAGAAGACTTGGAAAAGACATGGGAGGACAAGTTTGAGCAGGAAAAACAAGATCTTGAAAGAGCTCAGCTGAAACAAGGTTTAGAAGATCTGGATAGAAGGACAGAGATGATGAACAAAGAGAAACTGGACTTGGAACAGATGAGGTCTGACATCCAGAAACAAACTGACATGTTAGAACAAGAGAAACAAGATATCACAGAAGAAAAAGACAAGTTGGAAATCACAAAGACTGAACTTCAAAAGAAGGAAGAACATGCAAACAGTCTGTTTGATGAGATAAACACAGAGAAAATGAAAATGAAAGATCTGACTCTTGAGGTTCAGACCGAAAGACAAACACTTGAAGGTGTCATGAGCATGATTACCCAAAAACTAATTGAACAAGAACTCAAGGACGATGAGTACAAAAGACAAACAGAGGAACTGGAAAGAATCCAGGAAAAAGCCAAAGCAGAAAGAGAAGAATTGGAGGTTCTGAGAAGGAATCTCAACGAGAAGAACAAGGAGGTTGAAGCGGCCATGAAGTCCGTCGACAAAGAAAGGGAACAGGTCAATCAGATGAAGGCTGATGTTGATAAAGAGAAAGAATATCTTTTGAATGAAAAGGAAAGGATGGAAGGAGAATGGTCAGACCTTCAAATAAGAGACAATAAACTCATGGATGAGATGAAATCAACAGAAAGTCGGAGAGAGAAACTTCAGCAACTGATTGAAAGAATGAGTCAGGACTTAAAACACAAAATGGAAACATTACAACAACGAAATGTTGACATGCTAAAATTGCAGACTGGACTGGAACAAAAGCTTTCAACCCTTGATGAACAGAAAGAAAACATGTCTTGTTACACTGAGATGTTCCACAGACAAAAGGAAGGTCTGATAAGTATCCTGTCAGAAATGGCCACCCAGAAAGAAGACTTGGAAAAGACATGGGAGGACAAGTTTGAGCAGGAAAAACAAGATCTTGAAAGAGCTCAGCTGAAACAAGGTTTAGAAGATCTGGATAGAAGGACAGAGATGATGAACAAAGAGAAACTGGACTTGGAACAAATGAGGTCTGACATCCAGAAACAAACTGACATGTTAGAACAAGAGAAACAAGATATCACAGAAGAAAAAGACAAGTTGGAAATCACAAAGACTGAACTTCAAAAGAAGGAAGAACATGCAAACAGTCTGTTTGATGAGATAAACACAGAGAAAATGAAAATGAAAGATCTGACTCTTGAGGTTCAGACCGAAAGACAAACACTTGAAGGTGTCATGAGCATGATTACCCAAAAACTAATTGAACAAGAACTCAAGGACGATGAGTACAAAAGACAAACAGAGGAACTGGAAAGAATCCAGGAAAAAGCCAAAGCAGAAAGAGAAGAATTGGAGGTTCTGAGAAGGAATCTCAACGAGAAGAACAAGGAGGTTGAAGCGGCCATGAAGTCCGTCGACAAAGAAAGGGAACAGGTCAATCAGATGAAGGCTGATGTTGATAAAGAGAAAGAATATCTTTTGAATGAAAAGGAAAGGATGGAAGGAGAATGGTCAGACCTTCAAATAAGAGACAATAAACTCATGGATGAGATGAAATCAACAGAAAGTCGGAGAGAGAAACTTCAGCAACTGATTGAAAGAATGAGTCAGGACTTAAAACACAAAATGGAAACATTACAACAAAGAAATGTTGACATGCTAAAATTGCAGACTGGACTGGAACAAAAGCTTTCAACCCTTGATGAACAGAAAGAAAACATGTCTTGTTACACTGAGATGTTCCACAGACAAAAGGAAGGTCTGATAAGTATCCTGTCAGAAATGGCCACCCAGAAAGAAGACTTGGAAAAGACATGGGAGGACAAGTTTGAGCAGGAAAAACAAGATCTTGAAAGAGCTCAGCTGAAACAAGGTTTAGAAGATCTGGATAGAAGGACAGAGATGATGAACAAAGAGAAACTGGACTTGGAACAGATGAGGTCTGACATCCAGAAACAAACTGACATGTTAGAACAAGAGAAACAAGATATCACAGAAGAAAAAGACAAGTTGGAAATCACAAAGACTGAACTTCAAAAGAAGGAAGAACATGCAAACAGTCTGTTTGATGAGATAAACACAGAGAAAATGAAAATTAAAGATCTGACTGTTGAGGTACAGACCGAAAGACAAAGACTTGAAGATGTCACGAGCATGATTACCCAAAAACTAATTGAACAAGAACTCAAGGACGATGAGTACAAAAGACAAACAGAGGAACTGGAAAGAATCCAGGAAAAAGCCAAAGCAGAAAGAGAAGAATTGGAGGTTCTGAGAAGGAATCTCAACGAGAAGAACAAGGAGGTTGAAGCGGCCATGAAGTCCGTCAACAAAGAAAGGGAACAGGTCAATCAGATGAAGGCTGATGTTGATAAAGAGAAAGAATATCTTTTGAATGAAAAGGAAAGGATGGAAGGAGAATGGTCAGACCTTCAAATAAGAGACAATAAACTCATGGATGAGATGAAATCAACAGAAAGTCGGAGAGAGAAACTTCAGCAACTGATTGAAAGAATGAGTCAGGACTTAAAACACAAAATGGAAACATTACAACAACGAAATGTTGACATGCTAAAGTTGCAGACTGGACTGGAACAAAAGCTTTCAACCCTTGATGAACAGAAAGAAAACATGTCTTGTTACACTGAGATGTTCCACAGACAAAAGGAAGGTCTGATAAGTATCCTGTCAGAAATGGCCACCCAGAAAGAAGACTTGGAAAAGACATGGGAGGACAAGTTTGAGCAGGAAAAACAAGATCTTGAAAGAGCTCAGCTGAAACAAGGTTTAGAAGATCTGGATAGAAGGACAGAGATGATGAACAAAGAGAAACTGGACTTGGAACAGATGAGGTCTGACATCCAGAAACAAACTGACATGTTAGAACAAGAGAAACAAGATATCACAGAAGAAAAAGACAAGTTGGAAATCACAAAGACTGAACTTCAAAAGAAGGAAGAACATGCAAACAGTCTGTTTGATGAGATAAACACAGAGAAAATGAAAATGAAAGATCTGACTGTTGAGGTACAGACCGAAAGACAAAGACTTGAAGATGTCATGAGCATGATTACCCAAAAACTAATTGAACAAGAACTCAAGGACGATGAGTACAAAAGACAAACAGAGGAACTGGAAAGAATCCAGGAAAAAGCCAAAGCAGAAAGAGAAGAATTGGAGGTTCTGAGAAGGAATCTCAACGAGAAGAACAAGGAGGTTGAAGCGGCCATGAAGTCCGTCGACAAAGAAAGGGAACAGGTCAATCAGATGAAGGCTGATGTTGATAAAGAGAAAGAATATCTTTTGAATGAAAAGGAAAGGATGGAAGGAGAATGGTCAGACCTTCAAATAAGAGACAATAAACTCATGGATGAGATGAAATCAACAGAAAGTCGGAGAGAGAAACTTCAGCAACTGATTGAAAGAATGAGCCAGGACTTAAAACACAAAATGGAAACATTACAACAAAGAAATGTTGACATGCTAAAGTTGCAGACTGGACTGGAACAAAAGCTTTCAACCCTTGATGAACAGAAAGAAAACATGTCTTGTTACACTGAGATGTTCCACAGACAAAAGGAAGGTCTGATAAGTATCCTGTCAGAAATGGCCACCCAGAAAGAAGACTTGGAAAAGACATGGGAGGACAAGTTTGAGCAGGAAAAACAAGATCTTGAAAGAGCTCAGCTGAAACAAGGTTTAGAAGATCTGGATAGAAGGACAGAGATGATGAACAAAGAGAAACTGGACTTGGAACAGATGAGGTCTGACATCCAGAAACAAACTGACATGTTAGAACAAGAGAAACAAGATATCACAGAAGAAAAAGACAAGTTGGAAATCACAAAGACTGAACTTCAAAAGAAGGAAGAACATGCAAACAGTCTGTTTGATGAGATAAACACAGAGAAAATGAAAATGAAAGATCTGACTGTTGAGGTACAGACCGAAAGACAAAGACTTGAAGATGTCATGAGCATGATTACCCAAAAACTAATTGAACAAGAACTCAAGGACGATGAGTACAAAAGACAAACAGAGGAACTGGAAAGAATCCAGGAAAAAGCCAAAGCAGAAAGAGAAGAATTGGAGGTTCTGAGAAGGAATCTCAACGAGAAGAACAAGGAGGTTGAAGCGGCCATGAAGTCCGTCGACAAAGAAAGGGAACAGGTCAATCAGATGAAGGCTGATGTTGATAAAGAGAAAGAATATCTTTTGAATGAAAAGGAAAGGATGGAAGGAGAATGGTCAGACCTTCAAATAAGAGACAATAAACTCATGGATGAGATGAAATCAACAGAAAGTCGGAGAGAGAAACTTCAGCAACTGATTGAAAGAATGAGTCAGGACTTAAAACACAAAATGGAAACATTACAACAACGAAATGTTGACATGCTAAAATTGCAGACTGGACTGGAACAAAAGCTTTCAACCCTTGATGAACAGAAAGAAAACATGTCTTGTTACACTGAGATGTTCCACAGACAAAAGGAAGGTCTGATAAGTATCCTGTCAGAAATCGCCAACCAGAAAGAAGACTTGGAAAAGACATGGGAGGACAAGTTTGAGCAGGAAAAACAAGATCTTGAAAGAGCTCAGCTGAAACAAGGTTTAGAAGATCTGGATAGAAGGACAGAGATGATGAACAAAGAGAAACTGGACTTGGAACAGATGAGGTCTGACATCCAGAAACAAACTGACATGTTAGAACAAGAGAAACAAGATATCACAGAAGAAAAAGACAAGTTGGAAATCACAAAGACTGAACTTCAAAAGAAGGAAGAACATGCAAACAGTCTGTTTGATGAGATAAACACAGAGAAAATGAAAATGAAAGATCTGACTCATGAGGTTCAGACCGAAAGACAAACACTTGAAGATGTCATGAGCATGATTACCCAAAAACTAATTGAACAAGAACTCAAGGACGATGAGTACAAAAGACAAACAGAGGAACTGGAAAGAGTCCAGGAAAAAGCCAAAGCAGAAAGAGAAGAATTGGAGGTTCTGAGAAGGAATCTCAACGAGAAGAACAAGGAGGTTGAAGCGGCCATGAAGTCCGTCGACAAAGAAAGGGAACAGGTCAATCAGATGAAGGCTGATGTTGATAAAGAGAAAGAATATCTTTTGAATGAAAAGGAAAGGATGGAAGGAGAATGGTCAGACCTTCAAATAAGAGACAATAAACTCATGGATGAGATGAAATCAACAGAAAGTCGGAGAGAGAAACTTCAGCAACTGATTGAAAGAATGAGTCAGGACTTAAAACACAAAATGGAAACATTACAACAACGAAATGTTGACATGCTAAAGTTGCAGACTGGACTGGAACAAAAGCTTTCAACCCTTGATGAACAGAAAGAAAACATGTCTTGTTACACTGAGATGTTCCACAGACAAAAGGAAGGTCTGATAAGTATCCTGTCAGAAATGGCCACCCAGAAAGAAGACTTGGAAAAGACATGGGAGGAC
Organism: Embiotoca jacksoni; assembly: GCF_022577435.1. Taxonomy (NCBI): domain Eukaryota; kingdom Metazoa; phylum Chordata; class Actinopteri; family Embiotocidae; genus Embiotoca; species Embiotoca jacksoni. The sequence continues at coordinate 834,355 of NW_027185385.1, read as the reverse complement.
AAGTTTGAGCAGGAAAAACAAGATCTTGAAAGAGCTCAGCTGAAACAAGGTTTAGAAGATCTGGATAGAAGGACAGAGATGATGAACAAAGAGAAACTGGACTTGGAACAGATGAGGTCTGACATCCAGAAACAAACTGACATGTTAGAACAAGAGAAACAAGATATCACAGAAGAAAAAGACAAGTTGGAAATCACAAAGACTGAACTTCAAAAGAAGGAAGAACATGCAAACAGTCTGTTTGATGAGATAAACACAGAGAAAATGAAAATGAAAGATCTGACTCTTGAGGTTCAGACCGAAAGACAAACACTTGAAGGTGTCATGAGCATGATTACCCAAAAACTAATTGAACAAGAACTCAAGGACGATGAGTACAAAAGACAAACAGAGGAACTGGAAAGAATCCAGGAAAAAGCCAAAGCAGAAAGAGAAGAATTGGAGGTTCTGAGAAGGAATCTCAACGAGAAGAACAAGGAGGTTGAAGCGGCCATGAAGTCCGTCGACAAAGAAAGGGAACAGGTCAATCAGATGAAGGCTGATGTTGATAAAGAGAAAGAATATCTTTTGAATGAAAAGGAAAGGATGGAAGGAGAATGGTCAGACCTTCAAATAAGAGACAATAAACTCATGGATGAGATGAAATCAACAGAAAGTCGGAGAGAGAAACTTCAGCAACTGATTGAAAGAATGAGTCAGGACTTAAAACACAAAATGGAAACATTACAACAACGAAATGTTGACATGCTAAAATTGCAGACTGGACTGGAACAAAAGCTTTCAACCCTTGATGAACAGAAAGAAAACATGTCTTGTTACACTGAGATGTTCCACAGACAAAAGGAAGGTCTGATAAGTATCCTGTCAGAAATGGCCACCCAGAAAGAAGACTTGGAAAAGACATGGGAGGACAAGTTTGAGCAGGAAAAACAAGATCTTGAAAGAGCTCAGCTGAAACAAGGTTTAGAAGATCTGGATAGAAGGACAGAGATGATGAACAAAGAGAAACTGGACTTGGAACAGATGAGGTCTGACATCCAGAAACAAACTGACATGTTAGAACAAGAGAAACAAGATATCACAGAAGAAAAAGACAAGTTGGAAATCACAAAGACTGAACTTCAAAAGAAGGAAGAACATGCAAACAGTCTGTTTGATGAGATAAACACAGAGAAAATGAAAATGAAAGATCTGACTCTTGAGGTTCAGACCGAAAGACAAACACTTGAAGGTGTCATGAGCATGATTACCCAAAAACTAATTGAACAAGAACTCAAGGACGATGAGTACAAAAGACAAACAGAGGAACTGGAAAGAATCCAGGAAAAAGCCAAAGCAGAAAGAGAAGAATTGGAGGTTCTGAGAAGGAATCTCAACGAGAAGAACAAGGAGGTTGAAGCGGCCATGAAGTCCGTCGACAAAGAAAGGGAACAGGTCAATCAGATGAAGGCTGATGTTGATAAAGAGAAAGAATATCTTTTGAATGAAAAGGAAAGGATGGAAGGAGAATGGTCAGACCTTCAAATAAGAGACAATAAACTCATGGATGAGATGAAATCAACAGAAAGTCGGAGAGAGAAACTTCAGCAACTGATTGAAAGAATGAGCCAGGACTTAAAACACAAAATGGAAACATTACAACAAAGAAATGTTGACATGCTAAAGTTGCAGACTGGACTGGAACAAAAGCTTTCAACCCTTGATGAACAGAAAGAAAACATGTCTTGTTACACTGAGATGTTCCACAGACAAAAGGAAGGTCTGATAAGTATCCTGTCAGAAATGGCCACCCAGAAAGAAGACTTGGAAAAGACATGGGAGGACAAGTTTGAGCAGGAAAAACAAGATCTTGAAAGAGCTCAGCTGAAACAAGGTTTAGAAGATCTGGATAGAAGGACAGAGATGATGAACAAAGAGAAACTGGACTTGGAACAGATGAGGTCTGACATCCAGAAACAAACTGACATGTTAGAACAAGAGAAACAAGATATCACAGAAGAAAAAGACAAGTTGGAAATCACAAAGACTGAACTTCAAAAGAAGGAAGAACATGCAAACAGTCTGTTTGATGAGATAAACACAGAGAAAATGAAAATGAAAGATCTGACTGTTGAGGTACAGACCGAAAGACAAAGACTTGAAGATGTCATGAGCATGATTACCCAAAAACTAATTGAACAAGAACTCAAGGACGATGAGTACAAAAGACAAACAGAGGAACTGGAAAGAATCCAGGAAAAAGCCAAAGCAGAAAGAGAAGAATTGGAGGTTCTGAGAAGGAATCTCAACGAGAAGAACAAGGAGGTTGAAGCGGCCATGAAGTCCGTCGACAAAGAAAGGGAACAGGTCAATCAGATGAAGGCTGATGTTGATAAAGAGAAAGAATATCTTTTGAATGAAAAGGAAAGGATGGAAGGAGAATGGTCAGACCTTCAAATAAGAGACAATAAACTCATGGATGAGATGAAATCAACAGAAAGTCGGAGAGAGAAACTTCAGCAACTGATTGAAAGAATGAGTCAGGACTTAAAACACAAAATGGAAACATTACAACAACGAAATGTTGACATGCTAAAGTTGCAGACTGGACTGGAACAAAAGCTTTCAACCCTTGATGAACAGAAAGAAAACATGTCTTGTTACACTGAGATGTTCCACAGACAAAAGGAAGGTCTGATAAGTATCCTGTCAGAAATGGCCACCCAGAAAGAAGACTTGGAAAAGACATGGGAGGACAAGTTTGAGCAGGAAAAACAAGATCTTGAAAGAGCTCAGCTGAAACAAGGTTTAGAAGATCTGGATAGAAGGACAGAGATGATGAACAAAGAGAAACTGGACTTGGAACAGATGAGGTCTGACATCCAGAAACAAACTGACATGTTAGAACAAGAGAAACAAGATATCACAGAAGAAAAAGACAAGTTGGAAATCACAAAGACTGAACTTCAAAAGAAGGAAGAACATGCAAACAGTCTGTTTGATGAGATAAACACAGAGAAAATGAAAATGAAAGATCTGACTCTTGAGGTTCAGACCGAAAGACAAACACTTGAAGATGTCATGAGCATGATTACCCAAAAACTAATTGAACAAGAACTCAAGGACGATGAGTACAAAAGACAAACAGAGGAACTGGAAAGAGTCCAGGAAAAAGCCAAAGCAGAAAGAGAAGAATTGGAGGTTCTGAGAAGGAATCTCAACGAGAAGAACAAGGAGGTTGAAGCGGCCATGAAGTCCGTCGACAAAGAAAGGGAACAGGTCAATCAGATGAAGGCTGATGTTGATAAAGAGAAAGAATATCTTTTGAATGAAAAGGAAAGGATGGAAGGAGAATGGTCAGACCTTCAAATAAGAGACAATAAACTCATGGATGAGATGAAATCAACAGAAAGTCGGAGAGAGAAACTTCAGCAACTGATTGAAAGAATGAGCCAGGACTTAAAACACAAAATGGAAACATTACAACAAAGAAATGTTGACATGCTAAAGTTGCAGACTGGACTGGAACAAAAGCTTTCAACCCTTGATGAACAGAAAGAAAACATGTCTTGTTACACTGAGATGTTCCACAGACAAAAGGAAGGTCTGATAAGTATCCTGTCAGAAATGGCCACCCAGAAAGAAGACTTGGAAAAGACATGGGAGGACAAGTTTGAGCAGGAAAAACAAGATCTTGAAAGAGCTCAGCTGAAACAAGGTTTAGAAGATCTGGATAGAAGGACAGAGATGATGAACAAAGAGAAACTGGACTTGGAACAGATGAGGTCTGACATCCAGAAACAAACTGACATGTTAGAACAAGAGAAACAAGATATCACAGAAGAAAAAGACAAGTTGGAAATCACAAAGACTGAACTTCAAAAGAAGGAAGAACATGCAAACAGTCTGTTTGATGAGATAAACACAGAGAAAATGAAAATGAAAGATCTGACTCTTGAGGTTCAGACCGAAAGACAAACACTTGAAGATGTCATGAGCATGATTACCCAAAAACTAATTGAACAAGAACTCAAGGACGATGAGTACAAAAGACAAACAGAAGAACTGGAAAGAGTCCAGGAAAAAGCCAAAGCAGAAAGAGAAGAATTGGAGGTTCTGAGAAGGAATCTCAACGACAAGAACAAGGAGGTTGAAGCGGCCATGAAGTCCGTCGACAAAGAAAGGGAACAGGTCAATCAGATGAAGGCTGATGTTGATAAAGAGAAAGAATATCTTTTGAATGAAAAGGAAAGGATGGAAGGAGAATGGTCAGACCTTCAAATAAGAGACAATAAACTCATGGATGAGATGAAATCAACAGAAAGTCAGAGAGAGAAACTTCAGCAACTGATTGAAAGAATGAGTCAGGACTTAAAACACAAAATGGAAACATTACAACAACGAAATGTTGACATGCTAAAATTGCAGACTGGACTGGAACAAAAGCTTTCAACCCTTGATGAACAGAAAGAAAACATTTCTTGTTACACTGAGATGTTCCACAGACAAAAGGAAGGTCTGATAAGTATCCTGTCAGAAATGGCCACCCAGAAAGAAGACTTGGAAAAGACATGGGAGGACAAGTTTGAGCAGGAAAAACAAGATCTTGAAAGAGCTCAGCTGAAACAAGGTTTAGAAGATCTGGATAGAAGGACAGAGATGATGAACAAAGAGAAACTGGACTTGGAACAGATGAGGTCTGACATCCAGAAACAAACTGACATGTTAGAACAAGAGAAACAAGATATCACAGAAGAAAAAGACAAGTTGGAAATCACAAAGACTGAACTTCAAAAGAAGGAAGAACATGCAAACAGTCTGTTTGATGAGATAAACACAGAGAAAATGAAAATGAAGGATCTGACTCTTGAGGTTCAGACCGAAAGACAAACACTTGAAGATATCATGAGCATGATTACCCAAAAACTAATTGAACAAGAACTCAAGGACGATGAGTACAAAAGACAAACAGAGGAACTGGAAAGAGTCCAGGAAAAAGCCAAAGCAGAAAGAGAAGAATTGGAGGTTCTGAGAAGGAATCTCAACGAGAAGAACAAGGAGGTTGAAGCGGCCATGAAGTCCGTCGACAAAGAAAGGGAACAGGTCAATCAGATGAAGGCTGATGTTGATAAAGAGAAAGAATATCTTTTGAATGAAAAGGAAAGGATGGAAGGAGAATGGTCAGACCTTCAAATAAGAGACAATAAACTCATGGATGAGATGAAATCAACAGAAAGTCGGAGAGAGAAACTTCAGCAACTGATTGAAAGAATGAGTCAGGACTTAAAACACAAAATGGAAACATTACAACAACGAAATGTTGACATGCTAAAATTGCAGACTGGACTGGAACAAAAGCTTTCAACCCTTGATGAACAGAAAGAAAACATGTCTTGTTACACTGAGATGTTCCACAGACAAAAGGAAGGTCTGATAAGTATCCTGTCAGAAATGGCCACCCAGAAAGAAGACTTGGAAAAGACATGGGAGGACAAGTTTGAGCAGGAAAAACAAGATCTTGAAAGAGCTCAGCTGAAACAAGGTTTAGAAGATCTGGATAGAAGGACAGAGATGATGAACAAAGAGAAACTGGACTTGGAACAGATGAGGTCTGACATCCAGAAACAAACTGACATGTTAGAACAAGAGAAACAAGATATCACAGAAGAAAAAGACAAGTTGGAAATCACAAAGACTGAACTTCAAAAGAAGGAAGAACATGCAAACAGTCTGTTTGATGAGATAAACACAGAGAAAATGAAAATGAAAGATCTGACTCTTGAGGTTCAGACCGAAAGACAAAGACTTGAAGATGTCATGAGCATGATTACCCAAAAACTAATTGAACAAGAACTCAAGGACGATGAGTACAAAAGACAAACAGAGGAACTGGAAAGAGTCCAGGAAAAAGCCAAAGCAGAAAGAGAAGAATTGGAGGTTCTGAGAAGGAATCTCAACGAGAAGAACAAGGAGGTTGAAGCGGCCATGAAGTCCGTCGACAAAGAAAGGGAACAGGTCAATCAGATGAAGGCTGATGTTGATAAAGAGAAAGAATATCTTTTGAATGAAAAGGAAAGGATGGAAGGAGAATGGTCAGACCTTCAAATAAGAGACAATAAACTCATGGATGAGATGAAATCAACAGAAAGTCGGAGAGAGAAACTTCAGCAACTGATTGAAAGAATGAGTCAGGACTTAAAACACAAAATGGAAACATTACAACAACGAAATGTTGACATGCTAAAATTGCAGACTGGACTGGAACAAAAGCTTTCAACCCTTGATGAACAGAAAGAAAACATGTCTTGTTACACTGAGATGTTCCACAGACAAAAGGAAGGTCTGATAAGTATCCTGTCAGAAATGGCCACCCAGAAAGAAGACTTGGAAAAGACATGGGAGGACAAGTTTGAGCAGGAAAAACAAGATCTTGAAAGAGCTCAGCTGAAACAAGGTTTAGAAGATCTGGATAGAAGGACAGAGATGATGAACAAAGAGAAACTGGACTTGGAACAGATGAGGTCTGACATCCAGAAACAAACTGACATGTTAGAACAAGAGAAACAAGATATCACAGAAGAAAAAGACAAGTTGGAAATCACAAAGACTGAACTTCAAAAGAAGGAAGAACATGCAAACAGTCTGTTTGATGAGATAAACACAGAGAAAATGAAAATGAAAGATCTGACTGTTGAGGTACAGACCGAAAGACAAAGACTTGAAGATGTCATGAGCATGATTACCCAAAAACTAATTGAACAAGAACTCAAGGACGATGAGTATAAAAGACAAACAGAGGAACTGGAAAGAATCCAGGAAAAAGCCAAAGCAGAAAGAGAAGAATTGGAGGTTCTGAGAAGGAATCTCAACGAGAAGAACAAGGAGGTTGAAGCGGCCATGAAGTCCGTCGACAAAGAAAGGGAACAGGTCAATCAGATGAAGGCTGATGTTGATAAAGAGAAAGAATATCTTTTGAATGAAAAGGAAAGGATGGAAGGAGAATGGTCAGACCTTCAAATAAGAGACAATAAACTCATGGATGAGATGAAATCAACAGAAAGTCGGAGAGAGAAACTTCAGCAACTGATTGAAAGAATGAGTCAGGACTTAAAACACAAAATGGAAACATTACAACAACGAAATGTTGACATGCTAAAGTTGCAGACTGGACTGGAACAAAAGCTTTCAACCCTTGATGAACAGAAAGAAAACATGTCTTGTTACACTGAGATGTTCCACAGACAAAAGGAAGGTCTGATAAGTATCCTGTCAGAAATGGCCACCCAGAAAGAAGACTTGGAAAAGACATGGGAGGACAAGTTTGAGCAGGAAAAACAAGATCTTGAAAGAGCTCAGCTGAAACAAGGTTTAGAAGATCTGGATAGAAGGACAGAGATGATGAACAAAGAGAAACTGGACTTGGAACAGATGAGGTCTGACATCCAGAAACAAACTGACATGTTAGAACAAGAGAAACAAGATATCACAGAAGAAAAAGACAAGTTGGAAATCACAAAGACTGAACTTCAAAAGAAGGAAGAACATGCAAACAGTCTGTTTGATGAGATAAACACAGAGAAAATGAAAATGAAAGATCTGACTCTTGAGGTTCAGACCGAAAGACAAACACTTGAAGGTGTCATGAGCATGATTACCCAAAAACTAATTGAACAAGAACTCAAGGACGATGAGTACAAAAGACAAACAGAGGAACTGGAAAGAATCCAGGAAAAAGCCAAAGCAGAAAGAGAAGAATTGGAGGTTCTGAGAAGGAATCTCAACGAGAAGAACAAGGAGGTTGAAGCGGCCATGAAGTCCGTCGACAAAGAAAGGGAACAGGTCAATCAGATGAAGGCTGATGTTGATAAAGAGAAAGAATATCTTTTGAATGAAAAGGAAAGGATGGAAGGAGAATGGTCAGACCTTCAAATAAGAGACAATAAACTCATGGATGAGATGAAATCAACAGAAAGTCGGAGAGAGAAACTTCAGCAACTGATTGAAAGAATGAGTCAGGACTTAAAACACAAAATGGAAACATTACAACAACGAAATGTTGACATGCTAAAATTGCAGACTGGACTGGAACAAAAGCTTTCAACCCTTGATGAACAGAAAGAAAACATGTCTTGTTACACTGAGATGTTCCACAGACAAAAGGAAGGTCTGATAAGTATCCTGTCAGAAATGGCCACCCAGAAAGAAGACTTGGAAAAGACATGGGAGGACAAGTTTGAGCAGGAAAAACAAGATCTTGAAAGAGCTCAGCTGAAACAAGGTTTAGAAGATCTGGATAGAAGGACAGAGATGATGAACAAAGAGAAACTGGACTTGGAACAAATGAGGTCTGACATCCAGAAACAAACTGACATGTTAGAACAAGAGAAACAAGATATCACAGAAGAAAAAGACAAGTTGGAAATCACAAAGACTGAACTTCAAAAGAAGGAAGAACATGCAAACAGTCTGTTTGATGAGATAAACACAGAGAAAATGAAAATGAAAGATCTGACTCTTGAGGTTCAGACCGAAAGACAAACACTTGAAGGTGTCATGAGCATGATTACCCAAAAACTAATTGAACAAGAACTCAAGGACGATGAGTACAAAAGACAAACAGAGGAACTGGAAAGAATCCAGGAAAAAGCCAAAGCAGAAAGAGAAGAATTGGAGGTTCTGAGAAGGAATCTCAACGAGAAGAACAAGGAGGTTGAAGCGGCCATGAAGTCCGTCGACAAAGAAAGGGAACAGGTCAATCAGATGAAGGCTGATGTTGATAAAGAGAAAGAATATCTTTTGAATGAAAAGGAAAGGATGGAAGGAGAATGGTCAGACCTTCAAATAAGAGACAATAAACTCATGGATGAGATGAAATCAACAGAAAGTCGGAGAGAGAAACTTCAGCAACTGATTGAAAGAATGAGTCAGGACTTAAAACACAAAATGGAAACATTACAACAAAGAAATGTTGACATGCTAAAATTGCAGACTGGACTGGAACAAAAGCTTTCAACCCTTGATGAACAGAAAGAAAACATGTCTTGTTACACTGAGATGTTCCACAGACAAAAGGAAGGTCTGATAAGTATCCTGTCAGAAATGGCCACCCAGAAAGAAGACTTGGAAAAGACATGGGAGGACAAGTTTGAGCAGGAAAAACAAGATCTTGAAAGAGCTCAGCTGAAACAAGGTTTAGAAGATCTGGATAGAAGGACAGAGATGATGAACAAAGAGAAACTGGACTTGGAACAGATGAGGTCTGACATCCAGAAACAAACTGACATGTTAGAACAAGAGAAACAAGATATCACAGAAGAAAAAGACAAGTTGGAAATCACAAAGACTGAACTTCAAAAGAAGGAAGAACATGCAAACAGTCTGTTTGATGAGATAAACACAGAGAAAATGAAAATGAAAGATCTGACTGTTGAGGTACAGACCGAAAGACAAAGACTTGAAGATGTCACGAGCATGATTACCCAAAAACTAATTGAACAAGAACTCAAGGACGATGAGTACAAAAGACAAACAGAGGAACTGGAAAGAATCCAGGAAAAAGCCAAAGCAGAAAGAGAAGAATTGGAGGTTCTGAGAAGGAATCTCAACGAGAAGAACAAGGAGGTTGAAGCGGCCATGAAGTCCGTCAACAAAGAAAGGGAACAGGTCAATCAGATGAAGGCTGATGTTGATAAAGAGAAAGAATATCTTTTGAATGAAAAGGAAAGGATGGAAGGAGAATGGTCAGACCTTCAAATAAGAGACAATAAACTCATGGATGAGATGAAATCAACAGAAAGTCGGAGAGAGAAACTTCAGCAACTGATTGAAAGAATGAGTCAGGACTTAAAACACAAAATGGAAACATTACAACAACGAAATGTTGACATGCTAAAGTTGCAGACTGGACTGGAACAAAAGCTTTCAACCCTTGATGAACAGAAAGAAAACATGTCTTGTTACACTGAGATGTTCCACAGACAAAAGGAAGGTCTGATAAGTATCCTGTCAGAAATGGCCACCCAGAAAGAAGACTTGGAAAAGACATGGGAGGACAAGTTTGAGCAGGAAAAACAAGATCTTGAAAGAGCTCAGCTGAAACAAGGTTTAGAAGATCTGGATAGAAGGACAGAGATGATGAACAAAGAGAAACTGGACTTGGAACAGATGAGGTCTGACATCCAGAAACAAACTGACATGTTAGAACAAGAGAAACAAGATATCACAGAAGAAAAAGACAAGTTGGAAATCACAAAGACTGAACTTCAAAAGAAGGAAGAACATGCAAACAGTCTGTTTGATGAGATAAACACAGAGAAAATGAAAATGAAAGATCTGACTGTTGAGGTACAGACCGAAAGACAAAGACTTGAAGATGTCATGAGCATGATTACCCAAAAACTAATTGAACAAGAACTCAAGGACGATGAGTACAAAAGACAAACAGAGGAACTGGAAAGAATCCAGGAAAAAGCCAAAGCAGAAAGAGAAGAATTGGAGGTTCTGAGAAGGAATCTCAACGAGAAGAACAAGGAGGTTGAAGCGGCCATGAAGTCCGTCGACAAAGAAAGGGAACAGGTCAATCAGATGAAGGCTGATGTTGATAAAGAGAAAGAATATCTTTTGAATGAAAAGGAAAGGATGGAAGGAGAATGGTCAGACCTTCAAATAAGAGACAATAAACTCATGGATGAGATGAAATCAACAGAAAGTCGGAGAGAGAAACTTCAGCAACTGATTGAAAGAATGAGCCAGGACTTAAAACACAAAATGGAAACATTACAACAAAGAAATGTTGACATGCTAAAGTTGCAGACTGGACTGGAACAAAAGCTTTCAACCCTTGATGAACAGAAAGAAAACATGTCTTGTTACACTGAGATGTTCCACAGACAAAAGGAAGGTCTGATAAGTATCCTGTCAGAAATGGCCACCCAGAAAGAAGACTTGGAAAAGACATGGGAGGACAAGTTTGAGCAGGAAAAACAAGATCTTGAAAGAGCTCAGCTGAAACAAGGTTTAGAAGATCTGGATAGAAGGACAGAGATGATGAACAAAGAGAAACTGGACTTGGAACAGATGAGGTCTGACATCCAGAAACAAACTGACATGTTAGAACAAGAGAAACAAGATATCACAGAAGAAAAAGACAAGTTGGAAATCACAAAGACTGAACTTCAAAAGAAGGAAGAACATGCAAACAGTCTGTTTGATGAGATAAACACAGAGAAAATGAAAATGAAAGATCTGACTGTTGAGGTACAGACCGAAAGACAAAGACTTGAAGATGTCATGAGCATGATTACCCAAAAACTAATTGAACAAGAACTCAAGGACGATGAGTACAAAAGACAAACAGAGGAACTGGAAAGAATCCAGGAAAAAGCCAAAGCAGAAAGAGAAGAATTGGAGGTTCTGAGAAGGAATCTCAACGAGAAGAACAAGGAGGTTGAAGCGGCCATGAAGTCCGTCGACAAAGAAAGGGAACAGGTCAATCAGATGAAGGCTGATGTTGATAAAGAGAAAGAATATCTTTTGAATGAAAAGGAAAGGATGGAAGGAGAATGGTCAGACCTTCAAATAAGAGACAATAAACTCATGGATGAGATGAAATCAACAGAAAGTCGGAGAGAGAAACTTCAGCAACTGATTGAAAGAATGAGTCAGGACTTAAAACACAAAATGGAAACATTACAACAACGAAATGTTGACATGCTAAAATTGCAGACTGGACTGGAACAAAAGCTTTCAACCCTTGATGAACAGAAAGAAAACATGTCTTGTTACACTGAGATGTTCCACAGACAAAAGGAAGGTCTGATAAGTATCCTGTCAGAAATCGCCAACCAGAAAGAAGACTTGGAAAAGACATGGGAGGACAAGTTTGAGCAGGAAAAACAAGATCTTGAAAGAGCTCAGCTGAAACAAGGTTTAGAAGATCTGGATAGAAGGACAGAGATGATGAACAAAGAGAAACTGGACTTGGAACAGATGAGGTCTGACATCCAGAAACAAACTGACATGTTAGAACAAGAGAAACAAGATATCACAGAAGAAAAAGACAAGTTGGAAATCACAAAGACTGAACTTCAAAAGAAGGAAGAACATGCAAACAGTCTGTTTGATGAGATAAACACAGAGAAAATGAAAATGAAAGATCTGACTCATGAGGTTCAGACCGAAAGACAAACACTTGAAGATGTCATGAGCATGATTACCCAAAAACTAATTGAACAAGAACTCAAGGACGATGAGTACAAAAGACAAACAGAGGAACTGGAAAGAGTCCAGGAAAAAGCCAAAGCAGAAAGAGAAGAATTGGAGGTTCTGAGAAGGAATCTCAACGAGAAGAACAAGGAGGTTGAAGCGGCCATGAAGTCCGTCGACAAAGAAAGGGAACAGGTCAATCAGATGAAGGCTGATGTTGATAAAGAGAAAGAATATCTTTTGAATGAAAAGGAAAGGATGGAAGGAGAATGGTCAGACCTTCAAATAAGAGACAATAAACTCATGGATGAGATGAAATCAACAGAAAGTCGGAGAGAGAAACTTCAGCAACTGATTGAAAGAATGAGTCAGGACTTAAAACACAAAATGGAAACATTACAACAACGAAATGTTGACATGCTAAAGTTGCAGACTGGACTGGAACAAAAGCTTTCAACCCTTGATGAACAGAAAGAAAACATGTCTTGTTACACTGAGATGTTCCACAGACAAAAGGAAGGTCTGATAAGTATCCTGTCAGAAATGGCCACCCAGAAAGAAGACTTGGAAAAGACATGGGAGGACAAGTTTGAGCAGGAAAAACAAGATCTTGAAAGAGCTCAGCTGAAACAAGGTTTAGAAGATCTGGATAGAAGGACAGAGATGATGAACAAAGAGAAACTGGACTTGGAACAGATGAGGTCTGACATCCAGAAACAAACTGACATGTTAGAACAAGAGAAACAAGATATCACAGAAGAAAAAGACAAGTTGGAAATCACAAAGACTGAACTTCAAAAGAAGGAAGAACATGCAAACAGTCTGTTTGATGAGATAAACACAGAGAAAATGAAAATGAAAGATCTGACTCTTGAGGTTCAGACCGAAAGACAAACACTTGAAGGTGTCATGAGCATGATTACCCAAAAACTAATTGAACAAGAACTCAAGGACGATGAGTACAAAAGACAAACAGAGGAACTGGAAAGAATCCAGGAAAAAGCCAAAGCAGAAAGAGAAGAATTGGAGGTTCTGAGAAGGAATCTCAACGAGAAGAACAAGGAGGTTGAAGCGGCCATGAAGTCCGTCGACAAAGAAAGGGAACAGGTCAATCAGATGAAGGCTGATGTTGATAAAGAGAAAGAATATCTTTTGAATGAAAAGGAAAGGATGGAAGGAGAATGGTCAGACCTTCAAATAAGAGACAATAAACTCATGGATGAGATGAAATCAACAGAAAGTCGGAGAGAGAAACTTCAGCAACTGATTGAAAGAATGAGTCAGGACTTAAAACACAAAATGGAAACATTACAACAACGAAATGTTGACATGCTAAAATTGCAGACTGGACTGGAACAAAAGCTTTCAACCCTTGATGAACAGAAAGAAAACATGTCTTGTTACACTGAGATGTTCCACAGACAAAAGGAAGGTCTGATAAGTATCCTGTCAGAAATGGCCACCCAGAAAGAAGACTTGGAAAAGACATGGGAGGACAAGTTTGAGCAGGAAAAACAAGATCTTGAAAGAGCTCAGCTGAAACAAGGTTTAGAAGATCTGGATAGAAGGACAGAGATGATGAACAAAGAGAAACTGGACTTGGAACAAATGAGGTCTGACATCCAGAAACAAACTGACATGTTAGAACAAGAGAAACAAGATATCACAGAAGAAAAAGACAAGTTGGAAATCACAAAGACTGAACTTCAAAAGAAGGAAGAACATGCAAACAGTCTGTTTGATGAGATAAACACAGAGAAAATGAAAATGAAAGATCTGACTCTTGAGGTTCAGACCGAAAGACAAACACTTGAAGGTGTCATGAGCATGATTACCCAAAAACTAATTGAACAAGAACTCAAGGACGATGAGTACAAAAGACAAACAGAGGAACTGGAAAGAATCCAGGAAAAAGCCAAAGCAGAAAGAGAAGAATTGGAGGTTCTGAGAAGGAATCTCAACGAGAAGAACAAGGAGGTTGAAGCGGCCATGAAGTCCGTCGACAAAGAAAGGGAACAGGTCAATCAGATGAAGGCTGATGTTGATAAAGAGAAAGAATATCTTTTGAATGAAAAGGAAAGGATGGAAGGAGAATGGTCAGACCTTCAAATAAGAGACAATAAACTCATGGATGAGATGAAATCAACAGAAAGTCGGAGAGAGAAACTTCAGCAACTGATTGAAAGAATGAGTCAGGACTTAAAACACAAAATGGAAACATTACAACAACGAAATGTTGACATGCTAAAATTGCAGACTGGACTGGAACAAAAGCTTTCAACCCTTGATGAACAGAAAGAAAACATGTCTTGTTACACTGAGATGTTCCACAGACAAAAGGAAGGTCTGATAAGTATCCTGTCAGAAATGGCCACCCAGAAAGAAGACTTGGAAAAGACATGGGAGGACAAGTTTGAGCAGGAAAAACAAGATCTTGAAAGAGCTCAGCTGAAACAAGGTTTAGAAGATCTGGATAGAAGGACAGAGATGATGAACAAAGAGAAACTGGACTTGGAACAGATGAGGTCTGACATCCAGAAACAAACTGACATGTTAGAACAAGAGAAACAAGATATCACAGAAGAAAAAGACAAGTTGGAAATCACAAAGACTGAACTTCAAAAGAAGGAAGAACATGCAAACAGTCTGTTTGATGAGATAAACACAGAGAAAATGAAAATGAAAGATCTGACTCTTGAGGTTCAGACCGAAAGACAAACACTTGAAGGTGTCATGAGCATGATTACCCAAAAACTAATTGAACAAGAACTCAAGGACGATGAGTACAAAAGACAAACAGAGGAACTGGAAAGAATCCAGGAAAAAGCCAAAGCAGAAAGAGAAGAATTGGAGGTTCTGAGAAGGAATCTCAACGAGAAGAACAAGGAGGTTGAAGCGGCCATGAAGTCCGTCGACAAAGAAAGGGAACAGGTCAATCAGATGAAGGCTGATGTTGATAAAGAGAAAGAATATCTTTTGAATGAAAAGGAAAGGATGGAAGGAGAATGGTCAGACCTTCAAATAAGAGACAATAAACTCATGGATGAGATGAAATCAACAGAAAGTCGGAGAGAGAAACTTCAGCAACTGATTGAAAGAATGAGCCAGGACTTAAAACACAAAATGGAAACATTACAACAAAGAAATGTTGACATGCTAAAGTTGCAGACTGGACTGGAACAAAAGCTTTCAACCCTTGATGAACAGAAAGAAAACATGTCTTGTTACACTGAGATGTTCCACAGACAAAAGGAAGGTCTGATAAGTATCCTGTCAGAAATGGCCACCCAGAAAGAAGACTTGGAAAAGACATGGGAGGACAAGTTTGAGCAGGAAAAACAAGATCTTGAAAGAGCTCAGCTGAAACAAGGTTTAGAAGATCTGGATAGAAGGACAGAGATGATGAACAAAGAGAAACTGGACTTGGAACAGATGAGGTCTGACATCCAGAAACAAACTGACATGTTAGAACAAGAGAAACAAGATATCACAGAAGAAAAAGACAAGTTGGAAATCACAAAGACTGAACTTCAAAAGAAGGAAGAACATGCAAACAGTCTGTTTGATGAGATAAACACAGAGAAAATGAAAATGAAAGATCTGACTGTTGAGGTACAGACCGAAAGACAAAGACTTGAAGATGTCATGAGCATGATTACCCAAAAACTAATTGAACAAGAACTCAAGGACGATGAGTACAAAAGACAAACAGAGGAACTGGAAAGAATCCAGGAAAAAGCCAAAGCAGAAAGAGAAGAATTGGAGGTTCTGAGAAGGAATCTCAACGAGAAGAACAAGGAGGTTGAAGCGGCCATGAAGTCCGTCGACAAAGAAAGGGAACAGGTCAATCAGATGAAGGCTGATGTTGATAAAGAGAAAGAATATCTTTTGAATGAAAAGGAAAGGATGGAAGGAGAATGGTCAGACCTTCAAATAAGAGACAATAAACTCATGGATGAGATGAAATCAACAGAAAGTCGGAGAGAGAAACTTCAGCAACTGATTGAAAGAATGAGTCAGGACTTAAAACACAAAATGGAAACATTACAACAACGAAATGTTGACATGCTAAAATTGCAGACTGGACTGGAACAAAAGCTTTCAACCCTTGATGAACAGAAAGAAAACATGTCTTGTTACACTGAGATGTTCCACAGACAAAAGGAAGGTCTGATAAGTATCCTGTCAGAAATGGCCACCCAGAAAGAAGACTTGGAAAAGACATGGGAGGACAAGTTTGAGCAGGAAAAACAAGATCTTGAAAGAGCTCAGCTGAAACAAGGTTTAGAAGATCTGGATAGAAGGACAGAGATGATGAACAAAGAGAAACTGGACTTGGAACAGATGAGGTCTGACATCCAGAAACAAACTGACATGTTAGAACAAGAGAAACAAGATATCACAGAAGAAAAAGACAAGTTGGAAATCACAAAGACTGAACTTCAAAAGAAGGAAGAACATGCAAACAGTCTGTTTGATGAGATAAACACAGAGAAAATGAAAATGAAAGATCTGACTCTTGAGGTTCAGACCGAAAGACAAACTCTTGAAGATGTCATGAGCATGATTACCCAAAAACTAATTGAACAAGAACTCAAGGACGATGAGTACAAAAGACAAACAGAGGAACTGGAAAGAGTCCAGGAAAAAGCCAAAGCAGAAAGAGAAGAATTGGAGGTTCTGAGAAGGAATCTCAACGAGAAGAACAAGGAGGTTGAAGCGGCCATGAAGTCCGTCGACAAAGAAAGGGAACAGGTCAATCAGATGAAGGCTGATGTTGATAAAGAGAAAGAATATCTTTTGAATGAAAAGGAAAGGATGGAAGGAGAATGGTCAGACCTTCAAATAAGAGACAATAAACTCATGGATGAGATGAAATCAACAGAAAGTCGGAGAGAGAAACTTCAGCAACTGATTGAAAGAATGAGCCAGGACTTAAAACACAAAATGGAAACATTACAACAAAGAAATGTTGACATGCTAAAGTTGCAGACTGGACTGGAACAAAAGCTTTCAACCCTTGATGAACAGAAAGAAAACATGTCTTGTTACACTGAGATGTTCCACAGACAAAAGGAAGGTCTGATAAGTATCCTGTCAGAAATGGCCACCCAGAAAGAAGACTTGGAAAAGACATGGGAGGACAAGTTTGAGCAGGAAAAACAAGATCTTGAAAGAGCTCAGCTGAAACAAGGTTTAGAAGATCTGGATAGAAGGACAGAGATGATGAACAAAGAGAAACTGGACTTGGAACAGATGAGGTCTGACATCCAGAAACAAACTGACATGTTAGAACAAGAGAAACAAGATATCACAGAAGAAAAAGACAAGTTGGAAATCACAAAGACTGAACTTCAAAAGAAGGAAGAACATGCAAACAGTCTGTTTGATGAGATAAACACAGAGAAAATGAAAATGAAAGATCTGACTCTTGAGGTTCAGACCGAAAGACAAACACTTGAAGATGTCATGAGCATGATTACCCAAAAACTAATTGAACAAGAACTCAAGGACGATGAGTACAAAAGACAAACAGAAGAACTGGAAAGAGTCCAGGAAAAAGCCAAAGCAGAAAGAGAAGAATTGGAGGTTCTGAGAAGGAATCTCAACGACAAGAACAAGGAGGTTGAAGCGGCCATGAAGTCCGTCGACAAAGAAAGGGAACAGGTCAATCAGATGAAGGCTGATGTTGATAAAGAGAAAGAATATCTTTTGAATGAAAAGGAAAGGATGGAAGGAGAATGGTCAGACCTTCAAATAAGAGACAATAAACTCATGGATGAGATGAAATCAACAGAAAGTCGGAGAGAGAAACTTCAGCAACTGATTGAAAGAATGAGTCAGGACTTAAAACACAAAATGGAAACATTACAACAACGAAATGTTGACATGCTAAAATTGCAGACTGGACTGGAACAAAAGCTTTCAACCCTTGATGAACAGAAAGAAAACATGTCTTGTTACACTGAGATGTTCCACAGACAAAAGGAAGGTCTGATAAGTATCCTGTCAGAAATGGCCACCCAGAAAGAAGACTTGGAAAAGACATGGGAGGACAAGTTTGAGCAGGAAAAACAAGATCTTGAAAGAGCTCAGCTGAAACAAGGTTTAGAAGATCTGGATAGAAGGACAGAGATGATGAACAAAGAGAAACTGGACTTGGAACAGATGAGGTCTGACATCCAGAAACAAACTGACATGTTAGAACAAGAGAAACAAGATATCACAGAAGAAAAAGACAAGTTGGAAATCACAAAGACTGAACTTCAAAAGAAGGAAGAACATGCAAACAGTCTGTTTGATGAGATAAACACAGAGAAAATGAAAATGAAGGATCTGACTCTTGAGGTTCAGACCGAAAGACAAACACTTGAAGATATCATGAGCATGATTACCCAAAAACTAATTGAACAAGAACTCAAGGACGATGAGTACAAAAGACAAACAGAGGAACTGGAAAGAGTCCAGGAAAAAGCCAAAGCAGAAAGAGAAGAATTGGAGGTTCTGAGAAGGAATCTCAACGAGAAGAACAAGGAGGTTGAAGCGGCCATGAAGTCCGTCGACAAAGAAAGGGAACAGGTCAATCAGATGAAGGCTGATGTTGATAAAGAGAAAGAATATCTTTTGAATGAAAAGGAAAGGATGGAAGGAGAATGGTCAGACCTTCAAATAAGAGACAATAAACTCATGGATGAGATGAAATCAACAGAAAGTCGGAGAGAGAAACTTCAGCAACTGATTGAAAGAATGAGTCAGGACTTAAAACACAAAATGGAAACATTACAACAACGAAATGTTGACATGCTAAAATTGCAGACTGGACTGGAACAAAAGCTTTCAACCCTTGATGAACAGAAAGAAAACATGTCTTGTTACACTGAGATGTTCCACAGACAAAAGGAAGGTCTGATAAGTATCCTGTCAGAAATGGCCACCCAGAAAGAAGACTTGGAAAAGACATGGGAGGACAAGTTTGAGCAGGAAAAACAAGATCTTGAAAGAGCTCAGCTGAAACAAGGTTTAGAAGATCTGGATAGAAGGACAGAGATGATGAACAAAGAGAAACTGGACTTGGAACAGATGAGGTCTGACATCCAGAAACAAACTGACATGTTAGAACAAGAGAAACAAGATATCACAGAAGAAAAAGACAAGTTGGAAATCACAAAGACTGAACTTCAAAAGAAGGAAGAACATGCAAACAGTCTGTTTGATGAGATAAACACAGAGAAAATGAAAATGAAAGATCTGACTCTTGAGGTTCAGACCGAAAGACAAACACTTGAAGATGTCATGAGCATGATTACCCAAAAACTAATTGAACAAGAACTCAAGGACGATGAGTACAAAAGACAAACAGAAGAACTGGAAAGAGTCCAGGAAAAAGCCAAAGCAGAAAGAGAAGAATTGGAGGTTCTGAGAAGGAATCTCAACGACAAGAACAAGGAGGTTGAAGCGGCCATGAAGTCCGTCGACAAAGAAAGGGAACAGGTCAATCAGATGAAGGCTGATGTTGATAAAGAGAAAGAATATCTTTTGAATGAAAAGGAAAGGATGGAAGGAGAATGGTCAGACCTTCAAATAAGAGACAATAAACTCATGGATGAGATGAAATCAACAGAAAGTCGGAGAGAGAAACTTCAGCAACTGATTGAAAGAATGAGTCAGGACTTAAAACACAAAATGGAAACATTACAACAACGAAATGTTGACATGCTAAAATTGCAGACTGGACTGGAACAAAAGCTTTCAACCCTTGATGAACAGAAAGAAAACATGTCTTGTTACACTGAGATGTTCCACAGACAAAAGGAAGGTCTGATAAGTATCCTGTCAGAAATGGCCACCCAGAAAGAAGACTTGGAAAAGACATGGGAGGACAAGTTTGAGCAGGAAAAACAAGATCTTGAAAGAGCTCAGCTGAAACAAGGTTTAGAAGATCTGGATAGAAGGACAGAGATGATGAACAAAGAGAAACTGGACTTGGAACAGATGAGGTCTGACATCCAGAAACAAACTGACATGTTAGAACAAGAGAAACAAGATATCACAGAAGAAAAAGACAAGTTGGAAATCACAAAGACTGAACTTCAAAAGAAGGAAGAACATGCAAACAGTCTGTTTGATGAGATAAACACAGAGAAAATGAAAATGAAGGATCTGACTCTTGAGGTTCAGACCGAAAGACAAACACTTGAAGATATCATGAGCATGATTACCCAAAAACTAATTGAACAAGAACTCAAGGACGATGAGTACAAAAGACAAACAGAGGAACTGGAAAGAGTCCAGGAAAAAGCCAAAGCAGAAAGAGAAGAATTGGAGGTTCTGAGAAGGAATCTCAACGAGAAGAACAAGGAGGTTGAAGCGGCCATGAAGTCCGTCGACAAAGAAAGGGAACAGGTCAATCAGATGAAGGCTGATGTTGATAAAGAGAAAGAATATCTTTTGAATGAAAAGGAAAGGATGGAAGGAGAATGGTCAGACCTTCAAATAAGAGACAATAAACTCATGGATGAGATGAAATCAACAGAAAGTCGGAGAGAGAAACTTCAGCAACTGATTGAAAGAATGAGTCAGGACTTAAAACACAAAATGGAAACATTACAACAACGAAATGTTGACATGCTAAAATTGCAGACTGGACTGGAACAAAAGCTTTCAACCCTTGATGAACAGAAAGAAAACATGTCTTGTTACACTGAGATGTTCCACAGACAAAAGGAAGGTCTGATAAGTATCCTGTCAGAAATGGCCACCCAGAAAGAAGACTTGGAAAAGACATGGGAGGACAAGTTTGAGCAGGAAAAACAAGATCTTGAAAGAGCTCAGCTGAAACAAGGTTTAGAAGATCTGGATAGAAGGACAGAGATGATGAACAAAGAGAAACTGGACTTGGAACAGATGAGGTCTGACATCCAGAAACAAACTGACATGTTAGAACAAGAGAAACAAGATATCACAGAAGAAAAAGACAAGTTGGAAATCACAAAGACTGAACTTCAAAAGAAGGAAGAACATGCAAACAGTCTGTTTGATGAGATAAACACAGAGAAAATGAAAATGAAAGATCTGACTCTTGAGGTTCAGACCGAAAGACAAAGACTTGAAGATGTCATGAGCATGATTACCCAAAAACTAATTGAACAAGAACTCAAGGACGATGAGTACAAAAGACAAACAGAGGAACTGGAAAGAGTCCAGGAAAAAGCCAAAGCAGAAAGAGAAGAATTGGAGGTTCTGAGAAGGAATCTCAACGAGAAGAACAAGGAGGTTGAAGCGGCCATGAAGTCCGTCGACAAAGAAAGGGAACAGGTCAATCAGATGAAGGCTGATGTTGATAAAGAGAAAGAATATCTTTTGAATGAAAAGGAAAGGATGGAAGGAGAATGGTCAGACCTTCAAATAAGAGACAATAAACTCATGGATGAGATGAAATCAACAGAAAGTCGGAGAGAGAAACTTCAGCAACTGATTGAAAGAATGAGTCAGGACTTAAAACACAAAATGGAAACATTACAACAACGAAATGTTGACATGCTAAAATTGCAGACTGGACTGGAACAAAAGCTTTCAACCCTTGATGAACAGAAAGAAAACATGTCTTGTTACACTGAGATGTTCCACAGACAAAAGGAAGGTCTGATAAGTATCCTGTCAGAAATGGCCACCCAGAAAGAAGACTTGGAAAAGACATGGGAGGACAAGTTTGAGCAGGAAAAACAAGATCTTGAAAGAGCTCAGCTGAAACAAGGTTTAGAAGATCTGGATAGAAGGACAGAGATGATGAACAAAGAGAAACTGGACTTGGAACAGATGAGGTCTGACATCCAGAAACAAACTGACATGTTAGAACAAGAGAAACAAGATATCACAGAAGAAAAAGACAAGTTGGAAATCACAAAGACTGAACTTCAAAAGAAGGAAGAACATGCAAACAGTCTGTTTGATGAGATAAACACAGAGAAAATGAAAATGAAAGATCTGACTGTTGAGGTACAGACCGAAAGACAAAGACTTGAAGATGTCATGAGCATGATTACCCAAAAACTAATTGAACAAGAACTCAAGGACGATGAGTATAAAAGACAAACAGAGGAACTGGAAAGAATCCAGGAAAAAGCCAAAGCAGAAAGAGAAGAATTGGAGGTTCTGAGAAGGAATCTCAACGAGAAGAACAAGGAGGTTGAAGCGGCCATGAAGTCCGTCGACAAAGAAAGGGAACAGGTCAATCAGATGAAGGCTGATGTTGATAAAGAGAAAGAATATCTTTTGAATGAAAAGGAAAGGATGGAAGGAGAATGGTCGGACCTTCAAATAAGAGACAATAAACTCATGGATGAGATGAAATCAACAGAAAGTCGGAGAGAGAAACTTCAGCAACTGATTGAAAGAATGAGTCAGGACTTAAAACACAAAATGGAAACATTACAACAACGAAATGTTGACATGCTAAAATTGCAGACTGGACTGGAACAAAAGCTTTCAACCCTTGATGAACAGAAAGAAAACATGTCTTGTTACACTGAGATGTTCCACAGACAAAAGGAAGGTCTGATAAGTATCCTGTCAGAAATGGCCACCCAGAAAGAAGACTTGGAAAAGACATGGGAGGACAAGTTTGAGCAGGAAAAACAAGATCTTGAAAGAGCTCAGCTGAAACAAGGTTTAGAAGATCTGGATAGAAGGACAGAGATGATGAACAAAGAGAAACTGGACTTGGAACAGATGAGGTCTGACATCCAGAAACAAACTGACATGTTAGAACAAGAGAAACAAGATATCACAGAAGAAAAAGACAAGTTGGAAATCACAAAGACTGAACTTCAAAAGAAGGAAGAACATGCAAACAGTCTGTTTGATGAGATAAACACAGAGAAAATGAAAATGAAAGATCTGACTCTTGAGGTTCAGACCGAAAGACAAACACTTGAAGATGTCATGAGCATGATTACCCAAAAACTAATTGAACAAGAACTCAAGGACGATGAGTACAAAAGACAAACAGAGGAACTGGAAAGAGTCCAGGAAAAAGCCAAAGCAGAAAGAGAAGAATTGGAGGTTCTGAGAATGAATCTCAACGAGCAGAACAAGGAGGTTCAAGCGGCCATGAAGTCCGTCGACAAAGAAAGGGAACAGGTCAATCAGATGAAGGCTGATGTTGATAAAGAGAAAGAATATCTTTTGAATGAAAAGGAAAGGATGGAAGGAGAATGGTCAGACCTTCAAATAAGAGACAATAAACTCATGGATGAGATGAAATCAACAGAAAGTCGGAGAGAGAAACTTCAGCAACTGATTGAAAGAATGAGTCAGGACTTAAAACACAAAATGGAAACATTACAACAAAGAAATGTTGACATGCTAAAATTGCAGACTGGACTGGAACAAAAGCTTTCAACCCTTGATGAACAGAAAGAAAACATGTCTTGTTACACTGAGATGTTCCACAGACAAAAGGAAGGTCTGATAAGTATCCTGTCAGAAATGGCCACCCAGAAAGAAGACTTGGAAAAGACATGGGAGGACAAGTTTGAGCAGGAAAAACAAGATCTTGAAAGAGCTCAGCTGAAACAAGGTTTAGAAGATCTGGATAGAAGGACAGAGATGATGAACAAAGAGAAACTGGACTTGGAACAGATGAGGTCTGACATCCAGAAACAAACTGACATGTTAGAACAAGAGAAACAAGATATCACAGAAGAAAAAGACAAGTTGGAAATCACAAAGACTGAACTTCAAAAGAAGGAAGAACATGCAAACAGTCTGTTTGATGAGATAAACACAGAGAAAATGAAAATGAAAGATCTGACTCTTGAGGTTCAGACCGAAAGACAAACTCTTGAAGATGTCATGAGCATGATTACCCAAAAACTAATTGAACAAGAACTCAAGGACGATGAGTACAAAAGACAAACAGAGGAACTGGAAAGAGTCCAGGAAAAAGCCAAAGCAGAAAGAGAAGAATTGGAGGTTCTGAGAAGGAATCTCAACGAGAAGAACAAGGAGGTTGAAGCGGCCATGAAGTCCGTCGACAAAGAAAGGGAACAGGTCAATCAGATGAAGGCTGATGTTGATAAAGAGAAAGAATATCTTTTGAATGAAAAGGAAAGGATGGAAGGAGAATGGTCAGACCTTCAAATAAGAGACAATAAACTCATGGATGAGATGAAATCAACAGAAAGTCGGAGAGAGAAACTTCAGCAACTGATTGAAAGAATGAGCCAGGACTTAAAACACAAAATGGAAACATTACAACAAAGAAATGTTGACATGCTAAAGTTGCAGACTGGACTGGAACAAAAGCTTTCAACCCTTGATGAACAGAAAGAAAACATGTCTTGTTACACTGAGATGTTCCACAGACAAAAGGAAGGTCTGATAAGTATCCTGTCAGAAATGGCCACCCAGAAAGAAGACTTGGAAAAGACATGGGAGGACAAGTTTGAGCAGGAAAAACAAGATCTTGAAAGAGCTCAGCTGAAACAAGGTTTAGAAGATCTGGATAGAAGGACAGAGATGATGAACAAAGAGAAACTGGACTTGGAACAGATGAGGTCTGACATCCAGAAACAAACTGACATGTTAGAACAAGAGAAACAAGATATCACAGAAGAAAAAGACAAGTTGGAAATCACAAAGACTGAACTTCAAAAGAAGGAAGAACATGCAAACAGTCTGTTTGATGAGATAAACACAGAGAAAATGAAAATGAAAGATCTGACTCTTGAGGTTCAGACCGAAAGACAAACACTTGAAGATGTCATGAGCATGATTACCCAAAAACTAATTGAACAAGAACTCAAGGACGATGAGTACAAAAGACAAACAGAAGAACTGGAAAGAGTCCAGGAAAAAGCCAAAGCAGAAAGAGAAGAATTGGAGGTTCTGAGAAGGAATCTCAACGACAAGAACAAGGAGGTTGAAGCGGCCATGAAGTCCGTCGACAAAGAAAGGGAACAGGTCAATCAGATGAAGGCTGATGTTGATAAAGAGAAAGAATATCTTTTGAATGAAAAGGAAAGGATGGAAGGAGAATGGTCAGACCTTCAAATAAGAGACAATAAACTCATGGATGAGATGAAATCAACAGAAAGTCGGAGAGAGAAACTTCAGCAACTGATTGAAAGAATGAGTCAGGACTTAAAACACAAAATGGAAACATTACAACAACGAAATGTTGACATGCTAAAATTGCAGACTGGACTGGAACAAAAGCTTTCAACCCTTGATGAACAGAAAGAAAACATGTCTTGTTACACTGAGATGTTCCACAGACAAAAGGAAGGTCTGATAAGTATCCTGTCAGAAATGGCCACCCAGAAAGAAGACTTGGAAAAGACATGGGAGGACAAGTTTGAGCAGGAAAAACAAGATCTTGAAAGAGCTCAGCTGAAACAAGGTTTAGAAGATCTGGATAGAAGGACAGAGATGATGAACAAAGAGAAACTGGACTTGGAACAGATGAGGTCTGACATCCAGAAACAAACTGACATGTTAGAACAAGAGAAACAAGATATCACAGAAGAAAAAGACAAGTTGGAAATCACAAAGACTGAACTTCAAAAGAAGGAAGAACATGCAAACAGTCTGTTTGATGAGATAAACACAGAGAAAATGAAAATGAAGGATCTGACTCTTGAGGTTCAGACCGAAAGACAAACACTTGAAGATATCATGAGCATGATTACCCAAAAACTAATTGAACAAGAACTCAAGGACGATGAGTACAAAAGACAAACAGAGGAACTGGAAAGAGTCCAGGAAAAAGCCAAAGCAGAAAGAGAAGAATTGGAGGTTCTGAGAAGGAATCTCAACGAGAAGAACAAGGAGGTTGAAGCGGCCATGAAGTCCGTCGACA
The DNA here is from genome assembly GCF_022577435.1 of Embiotoca jacksoni. Lineage (NCBI taxonomy): Eukaryota > Metazoa > Chordata > Actinopteri > Embiotocidae > Embiotoca > Embiotoca jacksoni. The sequence goes on along the minus strand of NW_027185385.1, from coordinate 808,311 downwards.
AAGAAAGGGAACAGGTCAATCAGATGAAGGCTGATGTTGATAAAGAGAAAGAATATCTTTTGAATGAAAAGGAAAGGATGGAAGGAGAATGGTCAGACCTTCAAATAAGAGACAATAAACTCATGGATGAGATGAAATCAACAGAAAGTCGGAGAGAGAAACTTCAGCAACTGATTGAAAGAATGAGTCAGGACTTAAAACACAAAATGGAAACATTACAACAACGAAATGTTGACATGCTAAAATTGCAGACTGGACTGGAACAAAAGCTTTCAACCCTTGATGAACAGAAAGAAAACATGTCTTGTTACACTGAGATGTTCCACAGACAAAAGGAAGGTCTGATAAGTATCCTGTCAGAAATGGCCACCCAGAAAGAAGACTTGGAAAAGACATGGGAGGACAAGTTTGAGCAGGAAAAACAAGATCTTGAAAGAGCTCAGCTGAAACAAGGTTTAGAAGATCTGGATAGAAGGACAGAGATGATGAACAAAGAGAAACTGGACTTGGAACAGATGAGGTCTGACATCCAGAAACAAACTGACATGTTAGAACAAGAGAAACAAGATATCACAGAAGAAAAAGACAAGTTGGAAATCACAAAGACTGAACTTCAAAAGAAGGAAGAACATGCAAACAGTCTGTTTGATGAGATAAACACAGAGAAAATGAAAATGAAAGATCTGACTCTTGAGGTTCAGACCGAAAGACAAACACTTGAAGATGTCATGAGCATGATTACCCAAAAACTAATTGAACAAGAACTCAAGGACGATGAGTACAAAAGACAAACAGAAGAACTGGAAAGAGTCCAGGAAAAAGCCAAAGCAGAAAGAGAAGAATTGGAGGTTCTGAGAAGGAATCTCAACGACAAGAACAAGGAGGTTGAAGCGGCCATGAAGTCCGTCGACAAAGAAAGGGAACAGGTCAATCAGATGAAGGCTGATGTTGATAAAGAGAAAGAATATCTTTTGAATGAAAAGGAAAGGATGGAAGGAGAATGGTCAGACCTTCAAATAAGAGACAATAAACTCATGGATGAGATGAAATCAACAGAAAGTCGGAGAGAGAAACTTCAGCAACTGATTGAAAGAATGAGTCAGGACTTAAAACACAAAATGGAAACATTACAACAACGAAATGTTGACATGCTAAAATTGCAGACTGGACTGGAACAAAAGCTTTCAACCCTTGATGAACAGAAAGAAAACATGTCTTGTTACACTGAGATGTTCCACAGACAAAAGGAAGGTCTGATAAGTATCCTGTCAGAAATGGCCACCCAGAAAGAAGACTTGGAAAAGACATGGGAGGACAAGTTTGAGCAGGAAAAACAAGATCTTGAAAGAGCTCAGCTGAAACAAGGTTTAGAAGATCTGGATAGAAGGACAGAGATGATGAACAAAGAGAAACTGGACTTGGAACAGATGAGGTCTGACATCCAGAAACAAACTGACATGTTAGAACAAGAGAAACAAGATATCACAGAAGAAAAAGACAAGTTGGAAATCACAAAGACTGAACTTCAAAAGAAGGAAGAACATGCAAACAGTCTGTTTGATGAGATAAACACAGAGAAAATGAAAATGAAGGATCTGACTCTTGAGGTTCAGACCGAAAGACAAACACTTGAAGATATCATGAGCATGATTACCCAAAAACTAATTGAACAAGAACTCAAGGACGATGAGTACAAAAGACAAACAGAGGAACTGGAAAGAGTCCAGGAAAAAGCCAAAGCAGAAAGAGAAGAATTGGAGGTTCTGAGAAGGAATCTCAACGAGAAGAACAAGGAGGTTGAAGCGGCCATGAAGTCCGTCGACAAAGAAAGGGAACAGGTCAATCAGATGAAGGCTGATGTTGATAAAGAGAAAGAATATCTTTTGAATGAAAAGGAAAGGATGGAAGGAGAATGGTCAGACCTTCAAATAAGAGACAATAAACTCATGGATGAGATGAAATCAACAGAAAGTCGGAGAGAGAAACTTCAGCAACTGATTGAAAGAATGAGTCAGGACTTAAAACACAAAATGGAAACATTACAACAACGAAATGTTGACATGCTAAAATTGCAGACTGGACTGGAACAAAAGCTTTCAACCCTTGATGAACAGAAAGAAAACATGTCTTGTTACACTGAGATGTTCCACAGACAAAAGGAAGGTCTGATAAGTATCCTGTCAGAAATGGCCACCCAGAAAGAAGACTTGGAAAAGACATGGGAGGACAAGTTTGAGCAGGAAAAACAAGATCTTGAAAGAGCTCAGCTGAAACAAGGTTTAGAAGATCTGGATAGAAGGACAGAGATGATGAACAAAGAGAAACTGGACTTGGAACAGATGAGGTCTGACATCCAGAAACAAACTGACATGTTAGAACAAGAGAAACAAGATATCACAGAAGAAAAAGACAAGTTGGAAATCACAAAGACTGAACTTCAAAAGAAGGAAGAACATGCAAACAGTCTGTTTGATGAGATAAACACAGAGAAAATGAAAATGAAAGATCTGACTCTTGAGGTTCAGACCGAAAGACAAAGACTTGAAGATGTCATGAGCATGATTACCCAAAAACTAATTGAACAAGAACTCAAGGACGATGAGTACAAAAGACAAACAGAGGAACTGGAAAGAGTCCAGGAAAAAGCCAAAGCAGAAAGAGAAGAATTGGAGGTTCTGAGAAGGAATCTCAACGAGAAGAACAAGGAGGTTGAAGCGGCCATGAAGTCCGTCGACAAAGAAAGGGAACAGGTCAATCAGATGAAGGCTGATGTTGATAAAGAGAAAGAATATCTTTTGAATGAAAAGGAAAGGATGGAAGGAGAATGGTCAGACCTTCAAATAAGAGACAATAAACTCATGGATGAGATGAAATCAACAGAAAGTCGGAGAGAGAAACTTCAGCAACTGATTGAAAGAATGAGTCAGGACTTAAAACACAAAATGGAAACATTACAACAACGAAATGTTGACATGCTAAAATTGCAGACTGGACTGGAACAAAAGCTTTCAACCCTTGATGAACAGAAAGAAAACATGTCTTGTTACACTGAGATGTTCCACAGACAAAAGGAAGGTCTGATAAGTATCCTGTCAGAAATGGCCACCCAGAAAGAAGACTTGGAAAAGACATGGGAGGACAAGTTTGAGCAGGAAAAACAAGATCTTGAAAGAGCTCAGCTGAAACAAGGTTTAGAAGATCTGGATAGAAGGACAGAGATGATGAACAAAGAGAAACTGGACTTGGAACAGATGAGGTCTGACATCCAGAAACAAACTGACATGTTAGAACAAGAGAAACAAGATATCACAGAAGAAAAAGACAAGTTGGAAATCACAAAGACTGAACTTCAAAAGAAGGAAGAACATGCAAACAGTCTGTTTGATGAGATAAACACAGAGAAAATGAAAATGAAAGATCTGACTGTTGAGGTACAGACCGAAAGACAAAGACTTGAAGATGTCATGAGCATGATTACCCAAAAACTAATTGAACAAGAACTCAAGGACGATGAGTATAAAAGACAAACAGAGGAACTGGAAAGAATCCAGGAAAAAGCCAAAGCAGAAAGAGAAGAATTGGAGGTTCTGAGAAGGAATCTCAACGAGAAGAACAAGGAGGTTGAAGCGGCCATGAAGTCCGTCGACAAAGAAAGGGAACAGGTCAATCAGATGAAGGCTGATGTTGATAAAGAGAAAGAATATCTTTTGAATGAAAAGGAAAGGATGGAAGGAGAATGGTCGGACCTTCAAATAAGAGACAATAAACTCATGGATGAGATGAAATCAACAGAAAGTCGGAGAGAGAAACTTCAGCAACTGATTGAAAGAATGAGTCAGGACTTAAAACACAAAATGGAAACATTACAACAACGAAATGTTGACATGCTAAAATTGCAGACTGGACTGGAACAAAAGCTTTCAACCCTTGATGAACAGAAAGAAAACATGTCTTGTTACACTGAGATGTTCCACAGACAAAAGGAAGGTCTGATAAGTATCCTGTCAGAAATGGCCACCCAGAAAGAAGACTTGGAAAAGACATGGGAGGACAAGTTTGAGCAGGAAAAACAAGATCTTGAAAGAGCTCAGCTGAAACAAGGTTTAGAAGATCTGGATAGAAGGACAGAGATGATGAACAAAGAGAAACTGGACTTGGAACAGATGAGGTCTGACATCCAGAAACAAACTGACATGTTAGAACAAGAGAAACAAGATATCACAGAAGAAAAAGACAAGTTGGAAATCACAAAGACTGAACTTCAAAAGAAGGAAGAACATGCAAACAGTCTGTTTGATGAGATAAACACAGAGAAAATGAAAATGAAAGATCTGACTCTTGAGGTTCAGACCGAAAGACAAACACTTGAAGATGTCATGAGCATGATTACCCAAAAACTAATTGAACAAGAACTCAAGGACGATGAGTACAAAAGACAAACAGAGGAACTGGAAAGAGTCCAGGAAAAAGCCAAAGCAGAAAGAGAAGAATTGGAGGTTCTGAGAATGAATCTCAACGAGCAGAACAAGGAGGTTCAAGCGGCCATGAAGTCCGTCGACAAAGAAAGGGAACAGGTCAATCAGATGAAGGCTGATGTTGATAAAGAGAAAGAATATCTTTTGAATGAAAAGGAAAGGATGGAAGGAGAATGGTCAGACCTTCAAATAAGAGACAATAAACTCATGGATGAGATGAAATCAACAGAAAGTCGGAGAGAGAAACTTCAGCAACTGATTGAAAGAATGAGTCAGGACTTAAAACACAAAATGGAAACATTACAACAAAGAAATGTTGACATGCTAAAATTGCAGACTGGACTGGAACAAAAGCTTTCAACCCTTGATGAACAGAAAGAAAACATGTCTTGTTACACTGAGATGTTCCACAGACAAAAGGAAGGTCTGATAAGTATCCTGTCAGAAATGGCCACCCAGAAAGAAGACTTGGAAAAGACATGGGAGGACAAGTTTGAGCAGGAAAAACAAGATCTTGAAAGAGCTCAGCTGAAACAAGGTTTAGAAGATCTGGATAGAAGGACAGAGATGATGAACAAAGAGAAACTGGACTTGGAACAGATGAGGTCTGACATCCAGAAACAAACTGACATGTTAGAACAAGAGAAACAAGATATCACAGAAGAAAAAGACAAGTTGGAAATCACAAAGACTGAACTTCAAAAGAAGGAAGAACATGCAAACAGTCTGTTTGATGATATAAACAGAGAGAAAGAAGAACTTTATCAAATGAATCAATGTCCTGAAAGTGTGAGTGAAATGTTTTTAAAAGTGAAACAAATTATGAGATCTGTGGCAATGGTGAGAAGAAATTTTCAGGAGCTGAATGAAAGGACAGAAGAGGACTTCAGAAATAAAATGGAGAGGTTAGAGCAAATGAGTGGAAACATACTCCAACTCATCTCTACATTGAACAACAAATGGTGTGAAATTGTCGAACAGAAAAAGAAGATCACTGCTTCTTACCACCAAATACAATATGAAAAGAACCATGCCATTACAACAAATTTTTACAAGGGAGTTCAAACTGAAGTCCTGTATGATGCTGAGAAACAGGCTACCAACACAATTAAAGACTCTGACTTTGAGAAAGAACGTCTTCAGTTAAATGTCATGACGCAGACAGACAGATTTCAACATCAGTGGAAATCTGACGAAGATAAAGGTGACTTAAAACCTGAGAGGGACGGTCTCCTGACAGTAACAGAAGACAAAGAAGTGGAAAGTCTACAGAAAAAGAAACCTGTGATGCTGCCTGAGTTGTCAGCAGAGGAAGATGACTTGACAGATGAGGAACTGTCAAGAAGAGACAGTTTGCGAAAGATCTGGAGGGAAACTCAGACAGAACGAAAGGAGATCAATCAGATGAAGTGCAAGGGTCACAAGATGAGAAGCAACCTGGAGAAAAGACTAACAGTGATCAATCAGTTTGTGAAGAGAACTCTGTTCCAGAAAGAAAAGACACCAGCGGAGAAAAGAAAGCTGGAACGAGGTCAAAGTAAGGACACATTATTTCATAGTGCTCAGGATAAAGACGACAAATCCCTTGATGAAAAATACACTGAGCTCCAAAAACTCAAGCTTCGCATGCTCAGTGAGATTAAGAAACTCAACCTTAAAGAGTCGAGGACACTGACGACGAGTGAAAAAGGAAATCAAACAAACGATCAAACGATACAACAAGTTTTCCCGAGAATCCATGAAGAGCAGCTGCAGGTAGAAAGTGAAGCGGCTGCAGAGCCGTCCGGAGGACTTCTCTGTCAGCTCCGACATTACTGCTATCGCTGCTGCTGCCCTCGCTGCTCTTGCTGCCAGCAGGGGGCTCCAGAGGACAAATGAGGTCCTTCTGTTTGTTTCTGCTGTGAATTCCTGCTTTTCTTAAATTAGCATTTCAATTAACCACTTGTATTACAATACTTTAACAACACACGTGGTGCGTATCATCATGTCTGGAAATGGTTCTGTTCAGTTCAGAAAACTAATATTTAAAAGTAGAAGTTTTGTCCCCGGAGAAACCCTGATTTCCCCCCTCATGTCAAGACTCTGTGTTTAAACTCTGGCAGAAAAAGGGACCAACATGTCAAACTCTACGAAGGAGGAGCAATGGAGTCGTTTGAGGGCTTCAAGAGTAAATACTCTCTCCAACACTCCCATTTCTTTTTATTTACAAATAAGACATTATACACCAAAAAATATACATGCTCTAAACATGTGCTTCTTGAAAGAAATCCTCATACGGCCCATACCAAAAAGATTTATTTCTCATCTCTATGAAACCTTTGGACATGGTGGACCCCTCCGGACCGGACTTTGCTCTGCCAGATTAAAAACACTGGTACCGTGCTGACTTGGTCTGATGATATGACCAAGATGTAATTTTGTCAGACTGGTGATGTGCGAGTGTGTAATTATTTGCTGTGGTTGTTACTTTTATTTTCTGTCTTTTGATTTTTACTTCTGTATTGTATTCTTAAAGTTCCGAAGTTTTGTCTTGTTAAGTTGTAAAATCAAAAGTAAATAAATTTAAAAATTCACATGTACAGAGAATCTTTAATAGTAACATGTTTATGTTGTTTTTTGTTGCTACTCGTGTATTTTTCTGTTTTCAAGTATTTATTCATTTGTCTTATGTTACAATTATATAAAAAAATCTAAATATGATATTTATTTATATTGAAATTATCTGTCTTTGAATAAACTTTACTTTTTAAAATAAAATTTACATTAGTACAGCATTGTCAATTTGTAGTCCCGTTTTCCCCCCCAGGTCCCAAGCAGCCACAGGATCACGTGAAGCGTTTTCAGGCACTTTAACAATTTATTTATACAATTTACAAAACACAGAGACTCTGAACTAAAAAATGCCTTTGGGGTGAGCCAAGGCCAAAACAACAAACGAAACAAAACTATCTTAAGAACGTAATCATCCAACCTATCCAAACCAAAATCACAAAAACTTACCTTCCTAACCAAACCAAACAGGAGAAAACAGGCAACAGAAATGGCAGCTCACCCCGACAAGCTTCACCACTACACTATGTACCACTATGCTGAGTCATGAATCACAAGCTGCTTGTGGCAGGTTGGAGTCTGGGGGGAAATCCTCCTGCAACATCAGGGTTGACTTGAAGTAGTGGACATCATCTGCCGGGGACTAATCATCATCATCGACAGGGACGCCTTCCAACAATCCGGCTCGTGCACCTGTACACTCATTTGCATACAAACACCACACAGGCTGCAACTCTCATTCACACGGAAACAAAAGGAAATACATGCACAAAAACACCACGACGACCACAGTCGTAACAGTAGATATACTCTTATCTTCCATACAGACAGTCAAGTCAAGGACATCAGTGTTGTAAATGTCCGACAGCCACAGACGGGGCAGTGATAATGGCTTCTTTTACAATCTGAGGACGAGTCTTTGTGAAAGCAAACTGTTCTGTGGAATAAAAGGACAACTCAGCTCACCAACACTTACTTCTCTGAAACAGGGAACTCTTCTCAACACCCGGCATGATACCTGTGGTTTCCTCCAGGAAGTAGATGTCATCTGTGAGGTGTTTTTTAGAGGTGGTCATTGGCCAGTTGTTTTGTCCGACTGAACACACTCCTCAGCAGTGCCAGACAGAAACATATTCAGGTCTTAAAAACCTCTAAAAGGCACCACTTTTATCAATTAAAGAATAAATTTGCATTAATAAGGCTCAGCAACAGACACATTTATACCGATGGTGCCCACAGGGGGGCACTGCTTCAGAGCTTGGTTTGGTGTGTTTTAATGTAAGCATGAGATTTTTGACAGCATCTTGTACTGCAATCCAATATCTATTTTGTAAGTAAAACTATAAACTGACGACAAAATGATCTGGATTGCAAAATATTTATCGCCAACATTTTGTTCTCCATCAGCACATAACCAAAAGTTCAAGTTCTACGCAAAGTCATTTTTTGACTCACAACCAGAGGCCTGATTTTCTTTCAAAAGTTTTAGTGACACGATAAAAAGGTGGAAGAAAAATGATAAAATAACAAACCCATTAAAAAGTGACATAATTTGTTCACAATCCAGATCATCTTAATGCCAGTTCTTTTTTTTTTTTTAGAAAGAACATTTTATTGCAGTTCAACAAAATATGCTCTTAAAACCTGTAAGGATTTTATAACAACATTGTAAAGAGACAAAATCAGCCTCCTTTTAAGCAATGAACAATCAATTAATAAACAACAATGACATGCCATGAGACAAATTCAGCACCACCCAAGTTAATCTAACCAGATCTAATAATTTAACCAAGTTCAATTCTTTTAGGTGGAACATTTCTGTTCCTCTTCACTTTGAAAATTAAAACTGAAACACAGTGAATGAAAACAGGCCAAAACGCTCAGTCTAACGTCTTCAGCCTTCTGACAGGTGATTTTTCTTGTCAACCGGCCATCTGAAAACAATCACAGCCTAAAATTCAAAAACAAATCTGAAAATAATGTAAAACTACTTTCCCAAATGTAATAATGTGTGAAAGCAAAACTAACGAACCATGTCTTCAAAATTTCAGCGTGTTGTCTCCCCAAATATTAAATATACTCCGATGGCGACCTTTTTGGAGCTGGGTGGAGCTGGGGTGGAGCTGGGGTGTACTGCAGCACAGTGGTGCGGTGGTTAGCATTGTCGCCTCACAGCAAAAAGGTTCCGGGTTTGAATCCGGTCCTGGGCCTTTCTGTGTGGAGTTTGCATGTTCTCCCTGTGCTTGCGTGGGTTCTCTCCGGGTGCTCCGGCTTCCTCCCAACATCCAAAAACATGCACCTCCCCAGCTCCTCCTGTCCACATGCCTAAGTGTCCTTGAGCAAGACACTGAACCCTAAATTGCTCCCGATGGTGAACCATCGGTGTGTTGTAAGTCGCTTTGGATAAAAGCTAAATGTAATGGGGTGGAGCTGCGTGTACAGTCAGGGGTCACGGGATGGACAAACATCCTTCACCCTTTGTAGGTCCTTTGATTGAATCCTGCATGATGTGGTGTGGCCATAAAATTATGTCTCTGCATGCACACTAACTAAATTCTTTACAAACCTTGGTCTACAGTTTGTTTATCTTTATGATTAAATTACTGCAGTGATAAATGGATTTAAGCAATAAAAACAGTATGAACTGTTGCTCATTTAAGCCTGGTTGCTTGGTGTCATTAACGGTTTCTTTTCTGAACATATCAGAGTGTTCTTGAGGTGAAGATTACGTTGTGAAAGTATTTTCCTTTTTTCCTAATGTGGCCTACATAGACTGTATGAGCTACCATCAGCAGACAGTTTGTTCCAGTGGAGAAGGGGCAGAAACGCCACCGGGGATCGACGCACACCGGGCGGTACTGTCGGACACACCGGGCGGTACCGTACCGTCGGACACTTGTTGATCTCAGCGTCTCTCCACATTTGGAGGAAAAAGGAATCTCTAACCAGCGAACCCCGACACGGCGAAACACTCCTACAGGTAACGCACACACAGGTGGAGCAACACTTTCCTTCCCATGTTTCCACAAACACTCAAAGTAAAAGACAGTTTCAGACCAAAGATCCAAGTCCCTTTAAAATAATTCACCAAGACGAATACACTGCAAACAAGTCTAAACTCCAGGACTCGGTGGAACATCTCCTGGTGTGCAACCACGTCACAATCACGCCATTAATGTCTTTGCCCACATGGACAATGAACTAAATGTGCTCTCATGCACACAGAGTTCCACAACATTGAGGTCCTTAATCCAAAACAACAAAGACTTTACTTTACCCAGCTAAAAGGAAATGAGCTCACCAAGGCTACTGTTTTCTTCCAAACAAGGCCTCATCTTGTTCCATGTGGAGGAACCCTCAGTTTGTTACGACCGGCTGGAGGGATGTACGGCAGGTAAGTAAGAGGAGAAACAATAAATACAGCAACAGAAGAGCAGAGGCTTGGTTTATGAATGAATCTCCCCCCCCCCCCACACACACACACACACACACACACACACACACACACACGTCCAGGTGGGCGGGGCTAAATAACTGACCAGGTGTTCACAATTTACCTGATCGACACATCAGCTCCACCCACCCAGCCAAGGACCTGGAAGATACACACACAGTAACCAGGCAACAGAACTCTGGACCATCACACCATCAAATTAGAAACTAAGATTTAACACCTTCTTATAACGCCATAAGTACCTGGTTCTGCCTCCATCTGTACCAACTCTGTTATCATCAGAACATGTGGTTCTTTTACTTCTCAGTTTTTTATCTGGAGGTTTTTCATGATTTCAAGATGAAGTTAACAATACCAGCATTAAAGTCAGAGCAGATTTGTTGTGTCTGCAAATATCAGGAGAGTCTTCCTTTATATGCCTGATTGTGTGTGAACAGAGAAGATCAGTGTCCAACATCTACAAACAATCACGATCCAATTCATCAAATATATCGTTTAATATATAAAAAGAAATGCACGTCAATGAATGAAAACATCACAACAGAAACAGACATTAGCCAGATCTGTGTTAATTCAATTTTCAATTCAATTTTATTTATATAGCGCCAAATCACAACACAGGTTATTTCATGGCACTTAATACGTTAAAGTCTTTGCAGCAAGACTTTACAATATTATACAGAGAAACCAACAATTCAACAATTCAACAATTCCCACATAAGCTAAGAGGGGAAAAAAAACCTCCTCTTTAAGGGAGAAAAACCTCCAACAGAGGGAAGAAAAACTCCCTTTAACAGGAAGAAACCTCTGACAGAACAGTTAACACGTTACAGGTAGAATCACGTAGTATGTAGACCGTCTAGACCGGTGTAGACCGGTGCATTTTTGTTAGTTACTGGAGACTTTAACCAGTCTGGATAAAGTTCTGCCAACCTTTCACCAGTATGTGAACTGCCCCACACGGAACAATAAAACTCTGGACCTACTGTATGCTAATGCCATGGATACATACAGTACTACTGCCCTTCCCCCCCCTTGGTAGATCAGACCACAACCTGGTCCTGCTGACTCCCAAGTATGTTCCTCTGGTGCAGAGGCAGCCTGTGACCACCAGGACTGTGAGGAGGTGGACACAGGAGGCTAAAGACGCCCTGCAGGACTGCTTTGAGTCCACGGACTGGGATGTGCTGTGTGGACCACATGGGGAGGACATCAACAGCAGGACGGACTGTATCACAGAATACATCAAATTCTGTGAACACTCCACCGTACCATCCCGGACTGTAAAATGCTTCCCCAACAACAAGCCGTGGATCACCAGTGACCTGAAAGTTCTTCTTAATCAGAAGAAAGCAGCCTTCAGGTCTGGGGACAGGGAGGAGCTCAGGAGAGTGCAGCGCCACCTGAAGGAGAAGATGAGGGAGTGCAAGGACTCCTACAGGAGGAAGCTGGAGGCCAAACTCCAACAGAAAAATGTGAGGGAGGTGTGGACCGGTATGAAGGAGATTACTGGGTTCAAGGGGAGAGAGAGACAACCAGGGGGAACCTGGAGAGGAACAACCAGGGGGAACCTGGAGAGGAACAACCAGGGGGAACCTGGAGAGGAACAACCAGGGGAAACCTGGAGAGGAACAACCAGGGGAACCTGGAGAGGAACAACCAGGGGGAACCTGGAGGGGAACCTGGAGAGGAACAACCAGGGGGAACCTGGAGAGGAACAACCAGGGGGAACCTGGAGAGGAACAACCAGGGGGAACCTGGAGAGGTCCAATGAACTAAACTGTTTCTTCAACAGGTTTAGTTCACCACCCTCATCTGTCTCCTCCACACCTCCTAAACACCTCTGCTGCTTCCCCCCTCCCCCCTCTGCCCCCCCTGGTGAACTGCATAGAGCCCTCAATTTCAAAGGGCTCTTCCTCCATCGACACCTCGACCCCCCCCCCCCCCACCCTCCTCTCTGTGACAACTGGCCAGGTTAGGAGACAGCTGGAGAGACTCCACCAGTGCAAGGCTGCAGGACCTGACGGCATCAGCCCCGGGGTCCTGAAGACCTGCGCCGTCCAGCTGGCTGAGGTCCTACAACACCTCTTCAACCTGAGCCTGAAGCAGGAGGAAGTCCCGGTGCTGTGGAAGACGTCCTGCCTGGTTCCTGTCCCCAAGAAGACGACTCCATCTGGCCTCAACGACTACCGACCGGTTGCCCTCACATCTCATGTGATGAAGGTGCTGGAGAGGCTGGTCTTGGCCCACCTCAGGCCGCTGGTGAAATCTTCACTGGACCCTCTACAATTTGCGTACCAGCCTCATGTGGGAGTGGACGATGCCATCATCTACCTGCTGCAACGAGCTCAGTCTCACCTGGATGGAACCGGTGAATCTGTGAGAATCACTTTCTTTGATTTCTCCAGTGCATTTAACACCATCCAACCACTGCTGCTGAGTGAGAAGCTGCAGGTGGTGGTGGGGGTGGAGGGGGGTGGACACGTCCACCGTCTCCTGGATCAATGACTACCTGACAGGCAGACCACAGTTTGTCCGTCTGGGCAGTGTGCTGTCTGATACGGTGGTCAGTGGTACTGGAGCTCCTCAGGGAACTGTTCTGTCTCCTTCCTGTTCACCTTCTACACCACTGACTTCCAGTACAACTCAGAGTCAAGACATCTGCAGAAGTTCTCTGATGACTCTGCAGTGGACGGTGTATAAGGGATGGACGGGAGGAGGACTCAGTGGACGGTGTATAAGGGATGGACGGGAGGAGGACTCAGTGGACGGTGTATAAGGGATGGACGGGAGGAGGACTCAGTGGACGGTGTATAAGGGATGGACGGGAGGAGGACTCAGTGGACGGTGTATAAGGGATGGACGGGAGGACAAGTACAGGACAGTGGTGGAGGACTTTGTGGAGTGGGCTGGTAGAAATCACCTCCTCCTGAACGTGGCCAAGACCAGAGAGATGGTGGTCGACTTCAGGAGGAAGACGACGGCTAATAACTCACCTCTGGCAAAATCCATCACACAACAATAACACTGTTGACTGTGTTTCTTGGTTTGTTTGTATATAATATATATAGATATATAATGTACTGTATATACTGTGCATTTTATATTTTATATTTATATTTTTTACTGCTATTTTATTGCTTTTCTATTATTCTATTCTATTCTATTATTTTATTCTATTATTTTTATTAGTATCTTATTGCTTCTGTATGCTGCTGTAGCGAAAAAAAATGTCCCCTCGGGGATTAATAAAGTAACTAACTACCTACATACCTAACATGTTACAGGTGGAATCACATGTAGGGCTTGAGCCAGAATCCTTCCCGGGGCCAGAGTCAGATGTCTTCCCAGGACCAGAGTCAGATGTCTTCCCGGGGCCAGAGTCAGGTGTCTTCCCGGGGCCAGAGTCAGATGCCTTCCCGGGGACAGAGTAAGATGTCTTCCCGGGGACAGAGTAAGATGTCTTCCCGGGACCAGAGTCAGATGTCTTCCCGGGGCCAGAGTCAGATGTCTTCCCGGGGCCAGAGTCAGATGTCTTCCCTGGGCCAGAGTCAGATGTCTTCCCGGGGCCAGAGTCAGATGTCTTCCAAGGGCCATAGTCAGATGTCTTCCCGGGGCCATATTCAGATGTCTTCCCGGGGCCAGAGTCACATGTCTCCCGGGGCCATAGTCAGATGTCTTCCAGGGGCCAGAGTCAGATGTCTTCCCGGGGCCACAGTCAGATGTCTCCCGGGGCCAGAGTCAGATGTCTCCTGGGGCCATAGTCAGATGTCTTCCCCGGGCCATAGTCAGATGTCTCCTGGGGCCAGAGTCAGATGTCTTCCAAGGGCCATAGTCAGATGTCTTCCCGGGGCCATAGTCAGATGTCTTCCAGGGGCCAGAGTCAGATGTCTTCCAAGGGCCATAGTCAGATGTCTTCCCGGGGCCATAGTCAGATGTCTTCCAGGGGCCAGAGTCAGATGTCTTCCCGGGGCCAGAGTCAGATGCCTTCCCGGGGACAGAGTAAGATGTCTTCCCGGGGCCAGAGTCACATGTCTTCCAGGGGCCAGAGTCAGATGTCTTCCCGGGGCCACAGTCAGATGTCTTCCAGGGGCCAGAGTCACATGTCTCCCGGGGCCATAGTCAGATGTCTTCCAGGGGCCAGAGTCAGATGTCTTCCCGGGGCCACAGTCAGATGTCTCCCGGGGCCAGAGTCAGATGTCTCCTGGGGCCATAGTCAGATGTCTTCCCCGGGCCAGAGTCAGATGTCTCCCGGGGCCATAGTCAGATGTCTCCTGGGGCCAGAGTCAGATGTCTTCCAGGGGCCAGAGTCAGATGTCTTCCCGGGGCCATAGCCAGATGTCTCCCGGGGCCATAGTCAGATGTCTCCCGGGGCCATAGTCAGACGTCTTCCAGGGGCCAGAGTCAGATGTCTCCCGGGGCCATAGTCAGATGTCTCCTGGGGCCAGAGTCAGATGTCTCCCGGGGCCGTAGTCAGATGCCTCCCGGGGCCAGAGTCAGATGTCTTCCCTGGGCCAGAGTCAGATGTCTTCCCGGGGCCAGAGTCAGATGTCTTCCAAGGGCCATAGTCAGATGTCTTCCCGGGGCCATAGTCAGATGTCTTCCAGGGGCCAGAGTCAGATGTCTTCCCGGGGCCAGAGTCAGATGCCTTCCCGGGGCCAGAGTCACATGTCTCCCCGGGGCCAGAGTCACATGTCTCCCGGGGCCATAGTCAGATGTCTTCCAGGGGCCAGAGTCAGATGTCTTCCCGGGGCCAGAGTCAGATGTCTCCCGGGGCCAGAGTCAGATGTCTTCCCAGGACCAGAGTCAGATGTCTTCCCCGGGCCAGAGTCAGATGTCTCCCGGGGCCATAGTCAGATGTCTCCTGGGGCCAGAGTCAGATGTCTTCCAGGGGCCAGAGTCAGATGTCTTCCCGGGGCCATAGCCAGATGTCTCCCGGGGCCATAGTCAGACGTCTTCCAGGGGCCAGTGTCAGATGTCTTCCCGGGGCCAGAGTCAGATGCCTTCCCGGGGACAGAGTCAGATGTCTTCCCGGGGCCAGAGTCAGATGTCTCCTGGGGCCATAGTCAGATGTCTTCCCGGGGCCATAGTCAGATGTCTTCCAGGGGCCAGAGTCAGATGTCTTCCCGGGGACAGAGTCAGATGTCTCCTGGGGCCAGAGTCAGATGTCTTCCCGGGGCCATATTCAGATGTCTTCCAGGGGCCAGAGTCAGATGTCTTCCCGGGGACAGAGTCAGATGTCTCCCGGGGCCAGAGTCAGATGTCTCCTGGGGCCATAGTCAGATGTCTTCCCGGGGCCATAGTCAGATGTCTTCCAGGGGCCAGAGTCAGATGTCTTCCCGGGGACAGAGTCAGATGTCTCCCGGGGCCAGAGTCAGATGTCTCCTGGGGCCATAGTCAGATGTCTTCCCGGGGCCATAGTCAGATGTCTTCCAGGGGCCAGAGTCAGATGTCTTCCCGGGGACAGAGTCAGATGTCTCCCGGGGCCAGAGTCAGATGTCTCCTGGGGCCAGAGTCAGATGTCTTCCCGGGGCCAGAGTCAGATGTCTCCTGGGGCCAGAGTCAGATGTCTTCCCGGGGCCAGAGCGGGCGACATTGAATCAAACCTGAAACTGCTGACTAAAGCTCATCGTAAATGCAGTCAGATTGTTATTTTTTGATTTTATACACTTTATTAATCCCCGAGGGGAAATGTCTTCACTACAGCAGGGGGGCTCTCAGGGGGGAGCTGCTGCAGCAGGCTGCCACTAGCGCGGCGCCAGGTAACCTGACCTGAGGTGCATGTTTTTGGATGATGGGAGGAAGCCGGAGAACCCGGAGAGAACCCACGCAAGCACAGGGAGAACATGCAAACTCCGCACAGAAAGGCCCAGGACCGGATTCAAACCCGGAGCCTTTTTGCTGTGAGGCGACAATGCTAACCACTGCACCACCGTGCCGCCCGCTCAGTTATTAACATCGGCAGTAACGACACCCGGTTACACCAATCGTAGGTCACTAAAGTTAACGTGGAATCGGTGTGAAACTTTTCAAAAACAACGTGGGACTCCGTAGTTTTCTCTGGACTCCTTCCTAACCGGACCAGTGATGATATGTTTAGCCGTACGTCTTCACTTCACCGCTGGTTGTCGAGGTGATGTCCCGCTAACAACGTGGGCTTCATTAGCAACTGGAATACTTTCTGGGGAAAACCTGGTCTGATCCGGAGAGACGGCATCCATCCTACTTTGGATGGTGCAGCTCTTCTTTCTAGAAACATGGCCATGTCTCTTAACAGCCCTAAAACCTGACATCCAGGGTTGAGGTCAGGACGCAGAGCTGCAGTCTTACAGCTCCTCTGCAGCTTCTTTAGAGCTGTCACTCACCCAAAACCTTCAACATCCCATAGAGGTTGTGTCTGTACCCAGACCACCTATATTTAAAAAACTCAACAAAAGATCTGTCAATAAAAATGTAATAAAAATGGATCCTACCAAATTAATGGATCAAAAAAATCTGACAATTAAAAGTGAACTATTAAATATGAGATCTCTCTGGTCTAAATCTCTGTCAGTAAATGACTTGATAACTGATCATCAGATTGATTTACTCTGTCTCACAGAGACTTGGCTGCAACAGGAAGAATATGTTAGGATTAATGAAGCAACTCCTCCCAGTCATATTCATTATCATATTCCTAGAGATTCAGGAGGAGGAGGAGGAGGAGGAGGAGGAGGAAGAGGAGGAGGAGGAGTGGCAGCAATCTTCCACTCAAGTTTATCAATTAATCCAAAGCCTAAACTTAGTTATAAATCATTTGAGAGTCTGACTCTTAGTCTCTCACCCAAACTGGAAAGCAGAGAAACGGATTGTATTGTTGTTGTTTATCTCCCACCTGGTCCTTATTCAGAGTTTCTAACTGAACTCTGACTTTTGATCAGATTTAGTGCTGAGTTCAGATAAAGTGATGATAGTGGGAGACTTTAACATTCATGTTGACGTGGACAACGACAGCCTCAGTTCTACTTTCAGCTCATTATTAGATTCTATAGGCTTTTATCAGAATGTAAATAAACCCCGTCACCGTGGTAACCACACCCTCCATCTGGTTCTGTCATACAGCATGAAAACTGAAAATGTTGTTGTATTTCCTCCAAACCCTGTTTTGTCGGACCACTTCTTATTAACATCTGAAGTTACAATAATGGACTACACAGCATGTGGAATAAATCCCACTACAGTAGATGTCTGTCAGATGATGTCGTGGCCAAGTTTAAGGAAGCAGTTACATGTTTATCCTCTTCGATGCCGTGTGTTAAAGCAGTGGAAGACATCTACGTTGATCTTAGTCCCACACTAGTGGATCATCTGGTAGAAACACTGCAGTATCTCTGCTACAACTCTAGATGATGTCGCCCCTCTGAAGAAGAGAGTCATGAACCAGAGGAAGTTGTCTCCGTGGTACAACTCAGAACTACGCTCTGCTAGGCAGCAACTAGAAAGGTGGAAAGGAAATGGAGTTCCACTAATTTAGAAGAATTTCACCTGCCTGGAAGGAGAGTCTAATATTATATAAGAAAGCTCTTCGTAAGGCCAGGACTTTATATTATTCATCATTAATAGAGGACAACAAGAACAACCCCAGGTTTCTTTTCAGCACTGTAGCAGGCTGACAAAGAGTCCCAGTTCTGTTGAGTCCTCTATTCCTTCAGCTCTCAGCAGTAATGACTTCATTAACTTCTGTACTAATAAAATTCTTACTATCAGGGAGAGAATCGGGCCGACCCTTCCTGACACCATCACTGATGTGATGCTAAGCAACAGCAGCCCTGGAAGCAACTGTAGGACCAGATGTAAACTTGGAACATTTCTCTCCTGTTGAGCTCTCTGAGTTAACTAGAATTATTTCTTCATCTGGATCCTCTAGCTGTCTGTTAGATCTCATCCCAACTAAACTTTTTAAAGGAAGTCTTCCCTTTAATTAATACTTCCATATTAGATCAGATCAACCTATCTATTGTAACCAGCTATGTACCGCAGGCTTTTAAAGTGGCTGTAATTAAACCTTTACTTAAAAAGACGACTCTTGATCAGCTGTTTTAGGAAACTACAGACCAATTTAAAACGTGACGTTTATTTCTAAAATCCTTAAAAAAGTTGTTGCAAATCAACTTTGTGATCATTTATAAAGGAATGATCTGTTTGAAGATGTTCAGTCTTTAGAGTTCATCATAGCACAGAAACAGCTCTGGTGAAAGTTACTAACGACCTTTTATTAGCCTCAGATAATGGACTCGTCTCTGTACTTGTTCTTCTGGACCTCAGTGCTGCTTTTGATACGATTGATCATACGATCTTATTACAGAGATTAGAAGACGTTACGAGGATTAAAGGAACTGCATTAGACTGGTTCAAATCCTACTTATCAGATAGATTCCAGTTTGTTCATGTCAACAATGAATCTTCCAGACAAACAAGAGTTAGTTATGGAGTTCCACAAGGCTCAGTGTTAGGCCCAATACTTTTTACTTTGTACATGCTTCCATTAGGAGATGTCATCAGGAAGCACTGCATCAACTTCCATTGTTATGCAGATGACACTCAGCTATATCTTTCTATAAAACCAGATGAAACTAATCAGTTAGTAAAACTTGAAGCCTGTCTAAAAGACATAAAGGCCTGGATGACCAAAAACTTCCTGCTTCTAAATTCAGACAAAACAGAAGTTCTTGTACTTGGTCCTAAACACCTCAGAAACTCTTTCTGTAATCATTTAGTTACTCTAGATGATGTTGTCTTGGCCTCCAGCAAAACTGTGAGGAACCTTGGAGTCATCTTTGATGAGGATTTGTCCTTTACTCACCATATAAAGCAAATCTCCAGAACTGCCTTTTTTCATCTACGTAATATTAATAAAATCAGGAAAATCCTTCCTCAGCGTGACGCAGAAAAACTCATTCATGCGTTTGTTACTTCTAAACTAGATTATTGTAATTCCTTGTTGTTAGGATGTCCAAATTACTCATTAAAAACCTGCAGCTGATCCAAAATGCTGCAGCAAGTGTACTGACGGGATTTAGCAAGAGAGATCATATTTCTCCTATTTTAGCTTCACTTCATTGGCTTCCTGTTAAATCAAGAATAGAATTTAAAATTTAAAGTTTTTCCTTCCCTCTGTTGGAGGTTTTTCTCCCTTAAAGAGGAGTTTTTCCCTCCTAGCTTATGTGGGAATTGATGAATTGTTGGTTTCTCTGTATAATATGTATTTATTTATTTATTTGACCTTTATTTAACCAGGTAATATCAATTGAGAACCAATTCTCATTCACAATGATGACCTGTCTTGTAAAGTCTTGCTGTAAAGACTTTAATGTGTTAAGTGCCATGAAATAACCTGTGTTGTGATTTGGCGCTATATAAATAAAATTGAATTGAATTGAATTGAATTGAATTGAATTGAATTGAATTGAATTGAAAGTAGAACGTCTAACATGTTACAGGTAGAATCACGTAGTATGTAGAATCACGTAGTATGTAGAACGTCTAACATGTTATAGGTAGAATCACGTAGTATGTAGAATCACATAGTATGTAGAATCATGTAGTATGTAGAATCACATAGTATGTAGAATCATGTAGTATGTAGAATCACATAGTATGTAGAATCATGTAGTATGTAGAATCACATAGTATGTAGAATCACGTAGTATGTAGAATCACATAGTATGTAGAATCATGTAGTATGTAGAATCACATAGTATGTAGAATCACGTAGTATGTAGAATCACATAGTATGTAGAATCATGTAGTATGTAGAATCACATAGTATGTAGAATCACGTAGTATGTAGAATCACATAGTATGTAGAATCACGTAGTATGTAGAATCACGTAGTATGTAGAATCATGTGGTATGTAGAATCATGTGGTATGTAGAATCACATAGTATGTAGAACGTCTAACATGTTATAGGTAGAATCACGTAGTATGTAGAATCACATAGTATGTAGAACGTCTAACATGTTATAGGTAGAATCACGTAGTATGTAGAATCATGTGGTATGTAGAATCACATAGTATGTAGAACGTCTAACATGTTATAGGTAGAATCACGTAGTATGTAGAATCACATAGTATGTAGAACGTCTAACATGTTATAGGTAGAATCACGTAGTATGTAGAATCATCTGGTATGTAGAATCACATAGTATGTAGAATGTCTAACATGTTACAGGTAGAATCACATGTAGTAGGTAGAACATCAAACATGTTATAAGTACAATCACATGTAGCATGTAGAACATCTAACATGTTACAGGTAGAATCACATGTAGCATGCAAAACGTCAAACATGTTACAGGTAGAATCACATGTAGTACGTAGAAAGTCTAACATGTTACGGGTAGAATCACATGTAGCATGCAAAACGTCAAACATGTTACAGGTAGAATCACATGTAGCATGTAGAACGTCTAACATGTTACAGGTAGAATCACATGTAGTACGTAGAAAGTCTAACATGTTACGGGTAGAATCACATGTAGCATGTAGAACATCTGACATGTTACAGGTAGAATCACATGTAGCATGTAGAACGTCTGACATGTTACAGGTAGAATCACGTAGCATGTAGAACGTCTGACATGTTACAGGTAGAATCACATGTAGCATGTAGAACGTCTAACATGTTACAGGTAGAATCACATGTAGCATGTAGAACGTCTAACATGTTACAGGTAGAATCACATGTAGTACGTAGAAAGTCTAACATGTTACGGTTAGAATCACATGTAGCATGTAGAACATCTGACATGTTACAGGTAGAATCACATGTAGCATGTAGAACGTCTGACATGTTACAGGTAGAATCACGTGTAGCATGTAGAACATCTGACATGTTACAGGTAGAATCACATGTAGCATGTAGAACGTCTAACATGTTACAGGTAGAATCACATGTAGTACGTAGAAAGTCTAACATGTTACGGGTAGAATCACATGTAGCATGTAGAACGTCTGACATGTTACAGGTAGAATCACGTGTAGCATGTAGAACGTCTGACATGTTACAGGTAGAATCACATGTAGCATGTAGAACGTCTGACATGTTACAGGTAGAATCACATGTAGCATGTAGAACGTCTGACATGTTACAGGTAGAATCACGTGTAGCATGTAGAACGTCTGACATGTTACAGGTAGAATCACATGTAGCATGTAGAACGTCTAACATGTTACAGGTAGAATCACATGTAGCATGTAGAACGTCTAACATGTTACAGGTAGAATCACATGTAGTACGTAGAAAGTCTAACATGTTACGGGTAGAATCACATGTAGCATGTAGAACGTCTGACATGTTACAGGTAGAATCACGTGTAGCATGTAGAACGTCTGACATGTTACAGGTAGAATCACATGTAGCATGTAGAACGTCTGACATGTTACAGGTAGAACCACATGTAGCATGTAGAACGTCTGACATGTTACAGGTAGAATCACATGTAGCACGTAGAACGTCTGACATGTTACAGGTGGAATCATGTAGTATTTAGAACGTCTTATTTTACAGGTAGAATCACCTGTGAAAGTAAAACGTTGAACATGTTACAGGTAAAATCACATGTAGCATGTAGAACGTCGAACATGTTACAGGTAGAATCACATGTAGCATATAGAACGTCTGACATGTTACAGGTAGAATCACATGTAGCATGTAGAACATCTAACATGTTACAGGTAGAATCACATGTAGCATGTAGAACATCTAACATGTTACAGGTAGAATCACATGTAGCATGTCTTGTTTTTTGGGTTCTTGCGCCCTGTCACGTCTTCATACTGCACCTACAACGTCCCACTGGTCATTTGTATATCGCATCTTGCGTATGTGTTGGGTTAATTTTCAATAACAGACCGTTTATAAAAGAGTTCGTAGCTTCAGGTCTGTAAAATGATTCTGATCCAGAAGTGTCTTCAGCTGCAATACCAGCGAGTGCCACTAGAGGTCGGCTCCAAAAAGCCTCCGGCTCCATAGACTCCCATTCAACTTCTCTCATCAAATCCAAAGTGAATAAAATGTGTCCATCAGTTATCTCGGTGTTGTTAGCTAAAGTCACTCCTTCTTATTAGTTTTCTGGAGGTCCATCTGAAAATAATCCCTCATTCATTAGAAAAGAAGATTCAAGAAGACCTGTTTTTGGGGGCGTGTCTGTTTGATTGACAGGCCTGCGGTGCAGTCAGGTTACAGCTATCGGTGGGCGGGACGTAGTATCGTCAGGTTTCTGATCAGATTGGTCAGATACACCGCTGGCTCCTCCCCTAGCTCGTCCAAATATGGTCACTTCCTGCTCCAAACCGCTCTGAACTAACAAAGATGGTGACGGACAGAATCTGAACTGGAGGATTCATAACGTTCACAAACCAACGATGACATCACTGATGGTTGATGACATCACTGATGGTTGATGACATCACTGATGGTTGATGACCTCACTGATGGAACCAAAGCGCCAAGCTGACGCAGGATACACGAGGACGCCACCATTTAGTTTAAAGCAAGTATGTCTGATCTAAGAGGTGAGGCTGCTGTTCTATCTAACAATGACAATTTTAAATCTCTGCTTTGATAAAAAATGTTTTTATCAAAAGTCAAATGTAGATGTGACCTCAAAATCTCACATGACAGAGAAGACATAAAACAGGAAGTAACACATCTCCAATCACTGAGTTTATCTGAGCATCACGACAGGTTATACAGTCTGTTTAAATGATCTTCAAATAAAATGGTGATCATCAAATCAGAGCTCAGTGGTCACTTGGTGAAGATTATACAAGTAATGATAAACAAAGGGTGTCACGAGGCCAGACAGAGCAGAAAGACTTCAGGAAATATAAATTATTATTATAATATATTATTTTACCGCAGACAGAACAGAAGAGTGTGATTTGATAGTAAATCTACATTCATACAACACAGAGGATGATTGTGACTGTTCCCCCTTACAGCTGTTCTGATTCAACATATCAAACCTCGCATATTTACATCAATTTAAAGTTCCCTGTGTTCATCTAAAACAATCCTCAGTTCACAGCGTGAGTCTTCAGACCTGCTGTTCATCCTTTAAAATGAGAAGCATTGCATTGATAGTTTGTTAGAGGCAGAGTGTGTTCGGAGGACAGAGAATGATTAATACCAGAGGCCTCATATAAACTACGTACTAAAACGTTGCACACGCTGCGGTGTAAAATAAACATGACGTGAGAATGTGCAAAGATCTTGTCTGGATTTGTAATTTCTTGATTTTAACCTGCAAAGCACTGAAACATTATAATATTAATAATAATATTATAAAATAAATGTTCCACCTCAGTTTCTTGGACATGTCTATGAAGTAGTCTATGAAAAAACAGGGTTATGTCCAATGAAGACAGGAAATATAGTGGCTGTATTCTCTCTGTATCTCCATGTTGAGCTCCTGATGAAACTCACCGTTCAGCAAAAGTCAGATTACGTGACAAGTAGATGTTACAGCCCGTCAGGGCCTGTACAGAACTATTATACATATCACATGTTATATAGATCCAGTTTGTGTTTTGTAAATGATAGAAGCAGCTCTAATTTCAAATCTAATTCCGCTCAATATTTCAGAAATCCGAGAAAACATCAAAGGGCATTCAAAGAACTGTAGAACAGAGCGTCAGTTTTTAATATCATCTCACATTGTGTGTGTAGTTTTATATATAGTGAGGACCACAGGCAAATCGTCATGGAGATGCCGCGGTAGAACTGATGTCACTGAAGCAGCAACACAATGCAACCAGCTGTGTTTCATTGTCTTTGGGACCCCACAGCTGTGACCAGCAAACACAATGATCCTCCACCTCGACCTCAATCACCTCGACCTCAATCTCCTTGACCTCAATCACCTCGACCTCAATCACCTCGACCTCAATCTCATTGACCTCAATCACCTCGACCTCAAACACCTCGACCTCAAACACCTGTACCTCAAACACCTCGACCTCAAACACCTCGACCTCAAACACCTGTACCTCAAACACCTCGACCTCAAACACCTGGACCTCAAACACCTGGACCTCAAACACCTCGACCTCAAACACCTCGACTTCAAACACCTCGACTTCAAACACCTGTACCTCAAACACCTCGACTTCAAACACCTGTACCTCAAACACCTCGACCTCAAACACCTGTACCTCAAACACCTCAACTTCAAACACCTGTACCTCAAACACCTCGACCTCAAACACCTGTACCTCAAACACCTCGACCTCAAACACCTCGACTTCAAACATCTGGACCTCAAACACCTCGACTTCAAACACCTGTACCTCAAACACCTCGGCCTCAAACACCTCGACCTCAAACACCTGGACCTCAAACACCTGGACCTCAAACACCTCGACTTCAAACACCTGGACCTCAAACACCTCGACCTCAAACACCTGGACCTCAAACACCTGGACTTCAATCACCTCGACCTCAAACACCTGGACCTCAAACACCTCGACTGCAAACACCTCGACCTCAAACACCTGGACTTCAATCACCTCGACCTCAAACACCTCGACCTCAAACACCTGTACCTCAAACACCTCGACCTCAAACACCTGTACCTCAAACACCTGGACTTCAATCACCTTGACCTCAAACACCTGGACCTCAAACACCTGGACTTCAATCACCTGGACTTCAATCACCTCGACCTCAAACACCTGGACCTCAAACACCTGGACTTCAATCACCTCGACCTCAAACACCTCGACCTCAAACACCTGGACCTCAAACACCTGGACTTCAATCACCTCGACCTCAAACACCTGGACCTCAAACACCTCGACTGCAAACACCTCGACCTCAAACACCTGGACTTCAATCACCTCGACCTCAAACACCTGGACCTCAAACACCTGGACTTCAATCACCTCGACCTCAAACACCTCGACCTCAAACACCTGGACCTCAAACACCTGGACTTCAATCACCTCGACCTCAAACACCTGGACCTCAAACACCTCGACTGCAAACACCTCGACCTCAAACACCTGGACTTCAATCACCTCGACCTCAAACACCTGGACCTCAAACACCTGGACTTCAATCACCTCGACCTCAAACACCTCGACCTCAAACACCTGGACCTCAAACACCTGGACTTCAATCACCTCGACCTCAAACACCTGGACCTCAAACACCTCGACTGCAAACACCTCGACCTCAAACACCTGGACTTCAATCACCTCGACCTCAAACACCTCGACTTCAAACACCTGTACCTCAAACACCTGTACCTCAAACACCTGGACTTCAATCACCTCGACCTCAAACACCTGTACCTCAAACACCTGGACCTCAAACACCTGGACCTCAAACACCTGGACCTCAAACACCTCGACCTCAAACACCTGGACCTCAAACACCTCGACTGCAAACACCTCCAGTTCTGTGTTGCAAAAATCCCGTTTCCGGGTTTTCCTCTCCGTTGTTGTCACGATTCACCAAAGAACCACTGAGCCACATGGATCATTTTATATGCATCAACGTTCATTTGATGCTTTGTGTTGCCCATTTATGGTTGAATGTGGGCGTGTTGAAGGCGGGACATGAGGCGGATCTATGTTTCCACGTGGATTGTGATTTATAAAGGGAACTTGACGTGCCGGTGTGCGCGTGCACGGTTTTGTGCATCAGAGAATTCTATCTACATATTCTATATAGAATTCTATAGAGTATGTCATTTTTATTTTTTATGCGTACATACACTTTAAGTATGGATCCTACACACTGCTTTATAGACGAGGCCCTTTTGATTCATCAACGTGATGAATCTACAAACTGTGACCGAGCAGCCGTAAAATACTGTAAAACATCTGGTAGCACGTCGGCTGGATCTTCTGAGAGGAGACGACAGCAGCAGCTGGCCGGTGTTCTCGTGTCTCTGTGTCTGAACGGGGGACAGCCCTGTCCACTGAAGGCAAAGACATCGAGGAGAAATGGATCCCTGACTGAAAATATGTCCATCATGTTGAACTTTAAATGAAAAAGTCCTCTCTGCTACCTCATATGTTCAGTTTTAAAGGAACAGAAGATCCCGCGCGCTCTGGCCGTCCACAGGTCCTCTGCAGATCTCTGTCCTCCGGAAGGAGCTAGAGGAGAAAGGTACTGTGTGTTGAACTCTCTGGAAACACTGTGAGGTCACAGAAGTCCTTGTCCACAGCTGTGTGTCTTTGTCCCTGTTCAGAGACAGACCTGGGAAAGGAGACAGACAGGAACGTGGACATGGGCTCCCGAGGACTGTCAGCGTGCTCCACCTCCTCTCCGCCCGGTGAGGGGGCGAACAGCGGAGAAGGAGGAGATGTCCCATCGTGGATGTTGTGCAAAAACAGGACTTCCGGGTTGCCGAGTGTCTCTGTGGTCCTCATGTTGTTGTCCGTCTCCTTGTCCTCCTCTCTTCCGGTCCTGCTCTGCTGATGGCTGCTGCTGAGGACCTTCGGGTGGTGCAGGTCTAAGTCGGGGTAGGAGCCTGACTCCCTCATGGCCTGCAGGAGTCTGTCGAGGCCGTCTGATTGGTCGCTGCAGCCGTTCAGTCTGCTCTGGGCTGCGTGACAAAGGTGGTGTGTGTGCTGACGGAGCTGAGCGATCTCTCTCTCGGTGGCCGCGTTCTGCTTCAGCAGCTCCTTGGTGCGCAGCGTGATGGCCATCAGACCCGATTGGTTCAGGATCTCCGCCGTGTTGAAGAAGCGGCGCTGGCGGGCGAACGACCTGTCGGGAGCCCGACGGTACGGACTGTGAACCGTCGAAGAGGAGGGGGAGAAAGACAGGGGAGAGGAAGAAGAGGGGGAGTCTGAGGACGAAGGTGGTGGGAGCTTCTGGGAGCTGGAGATGGAGGGAGAGCCCACGCTGTCAGAGCCCGAGCTGTGGGGGCTTGGCAGATGGGTGGAGGAGGCGTGGCCTGTCAGATGGGTGGAGGAGGAGGCGTGGCCCGTCACATGGGTGGAGGAGGAGGCGTGGCCAGTCAGATGGGCAGAGAAGCCGTGCCCTCCTCTGCTTTTATGCAGTGAGTAGCCTCTGCTTCCTCGGCTGGTGGACACCGCCTCCCTCTTCTCCTCAGTGCACACTCTCTTCCTCCGACTCTGGCCCTCACTACCACGCTCCTTCACACCCTCCACCCACATGGAGCCCTTGCCCTCGTGGAGCTCCTTCCTGGGGTGGGGGGCGATGCGAGGGTAAGAGTTCAAGATGGGCAGGTAGGAGTTCTTGCCGCTGTGGTTCTTGTTGCAGCGACTGCCTCCTTTTTTAACTTCCTGTGGTGGAGCTGGAAATGATGGAGGCGGCGCGATGGAGGAGGAGGGGGCCAGCATCGCTGGTTGTTGGATCAGTAGGAGTTGAGTGGGGGCTTTTCCACTGGCGAGGCTGAGCCATCCTTCGCTCCACGCCATGGGACCATGCAGCAGCTGCTCTGGTGTAAACTGGATCACCAGCAGGTGGAGCAGGTTTTATATGAACAGCAAATATAGAGCAGAGGAGAAGAAAAGGGGAAGATGGGTAGGAGGTTTAAAGTCACACAGAGGAGCTGCAGGACACATAGAGGAGACATGAGACATATAGCAGCCATATCAAGTTAACAGAGTTCATGGAGGTAAAAGTCTGGATGATCTTTTATCAAACCTTTTTTTGTCTGAATGATTGTTGAGGTTTTGTTCATTTCCATCACTAACTAACTTAATGATCCGCCCACATCACTAACTAACTTAATGATCCGCCCACATCACTAATTAACTTAATGATCCGCCGTCATCACTAACTAACTTAATGATCCGCCCACATCACTAACTAACTTAATGATCCGCCCACATCACTAACTAACTTAATGATCCGCCCACGTCACTAACTAACTTGATGATCCGCCCACATCACTAACTAACTTAATGATCCGCCCACATCACTAATTAACTTAATGATCCGCCCACGTCACTAACTAACGTAATGATCCGCCCACGTCACTAATTAACGTAATGATCCGCCCACGTCACTAACTAACTTAATGATCCGCCCACGTCACTAATTAACTTAGTGATCCGCCCACGTCGCTAACTAACTTAATGATCCGCCCACGTCGCTAACTAACTTAATGATCCGCCCACATCGCTAACTAACTTAATGATCCGCCCACATCGCTAATTAACTTAATGATCCGCCCACATCGCTAATTAACTTAATGATCCGCCCACATCACTAACTAACTTAATGATCCGCCCACGTCGCTAATTAACTTAGTGATCCGCCCACGTCACTAACTAACTTAATGATCCGCCCACGTCGCTAACTAACTTAATGATCCGCCCACGTCGCTAACTAACTTAATGATCCGCCCACATCGCTAACTAACTTAATGATCCGCCCACATCGCTAATTAACTTAATGATCCGCCCACGTCACTAACTAACTTAATGATCCGCCCACATCACTAACTAACTTAATGATCCGCCCACATCACTAATTAACTTAATGATCCGCCCACATCCTAACTAACTTAATGATCCGCCCACATCGCTAACTAACTTAATGATCCGCCCACATCGCTAATTAACTTAATGATCCGCCCACATCGCTAATTAACTTAATGATCCGCCCACATCACTAATTAACTTAATGATCCGCCCACATCACTAACTAACTTAATGATCCGCCCACATCACTAACTAACTTAATGATCCGCCCACATCACTGATTAACTTAATGATCCGCCCACATCCTAACTAACTTAATGATCCGCCCACATCACTAACTAACTTAATGATCCGCCCACATCGCTAATTAACTTAATGATCCGCCCACATCGCTAATTAACTTAATGATCCGCCCACATCACTAATTAACTTAATGATCCGCCCACATCACTAACTAACTTAATGATCCGCCCACATCACTAATTAACTTAATGATCCGCCCACATCGCTAACTAACTTAATGATCCGCCCACATCGCTAATTAACTTAATGATCCGCCCACATCGCTAACTAACTTAATGATCCGCCCACATCGCTAACTAACTTAATGATCCGCCCACATCGCTAATTAACTTAATGATCCGCCCACATCGCTAACTAACTTAATGATCCGCCCACGTCGCTAACTAACTTAATGATCCGCCCACGTCGCTAATTAACTTAATGATCCGCCCACATCGCTAATTAACTTAATGATCCGCCCACGTCGCTAATTAACTTAATGATCCGCCCACATCGCTAATTAACTTAATGATCCGCCCACGTCGCTAACTAACTTAATGATCCGCCCACGTCGCTAACTAACTTAATGATCCGCCCACATCGCTAACTAACTTAATGATCCGCCCACGTCACTAACTAACTTAATGATCCGCTCACATCACTAACTAACTTAATGATCCGCCCACATCACTAATTAACTTAATGATCCGCCCACATCACTAACTAACTTAATGATCCGCCCACATCACTAATTAACTTAATGATCCGCCCACATCGCTAATTAACTTAATGATCCGCCCACATCACTAATTAACTTAATGATCCGCCCACGTCGCTAACTAACTTAATGATCCGCCCACGTCGCTAATTAACTTAATGATCCGCCCACATCGCTAACTAACTTAATGATCCGCCCACGTCGCTAACTAACTTAATGATCCGCCCACATCGCTAACTAACTTAATGATCCGCCCACGTCGCTAACTAACTTAATGATCCGCCCACATCACTAACTAACTTAATGATCCGCCCACATCACTAATTAACTTAATGATCCGCCCACATCACTAACTAACTTAATGATCCGCCCACATCGCTAATTAACTTAATGATCCGCCCACATCACTAATTAACTTAATGATCCGCCCACATCGCTAACTAACTTAATGATCCGCCCACATCGCTAATTAACTTAATGATCCGCCCACATCACTAACTAACTTAATGATCCGCCCACGTCACTAACTAACTTAATGATCCGCCCACGTCACTAACTAACTTAATGATCCGCCCACGTCACTAACTAACTTAATGATCCGCCCACGTCACTAACTAACTTAATGATCCGCCCACATCACTAACTAACTTAATGATCCGCCCACATCACTAACTAACTTAATGATCCGCCCACATCACTAACTAACTTAATGATCCGCCCACATCACTAACTAACTTAATGATCCGCCCACATCGCTAACTAACTTAATGATCCGCCCACATCGCTAATTAACTTAATGATCCGCCCACGTCACTAATTAACTTAATGATCCTCCCACATCACTAACTAACTTAATGATCCGCCCACATCACTAACTAACTTAATGATCCGCCCACATCGCTAATTAACTTAATGATCCGCCCACATCACTAACTAACTTAATGATCCGCCCACATCACTAACTAACTTAATGATCCGCCCACATCACTAACTAACTTAATGATCCGCCCACATCACTAACTAACTTAATGATCCGCCCACATCACTAACTAACTTAATGATCCGCCCACGTCACTAACTAACTTAATGATCCGCCCACGTCACTAACTAACTTAATGATCCGCCCACATCACTAACTAACTTAATGATCCGCCCACATCACTAACTAACTTAATGATCCGCCCACATCACTAACTAACTTAATGATCCGCCCACATCACTAACTAACTTAATGATCCGCCCACATCACTAACTAACTTAATGATCCGCCCACATCACTAACTAACTTAATGATCCGCCCACATCGCTAATTAACTTAATGATCCGCCCACGTCACTAATTAACTTAATGATCCTCCCACATCACTAACTAACTTAATGATCCGCCCACATCACTAACTAACTTAATGATCCGCCCACATCGCTAATTAACTTAATGATCCGCCCACATCACTAACTAACTTAATGATCCGCCCACATCACTAACTAACTTAATGATCCGCCCACATCACTAACTAACTTAATGATCCGCCCACATCACTAACTAACTTAATGATCCGCCCACATCACTAACTAACTTAATGATCCGCCCACATCACTAACTAACTTAATGATCCGCCCACATCACTAACTAACTTAATGATCCGCCCACATCACTAACTAACTTAATGATCCACTTCTAAGAAGCTGAATAGTTTCTTCAGCAGAGAAGAACAGCAAGTCGGAGAAATATTCTTCAAACAGTGAATGACAGTTAAACGCTGCAGATTCTATCTTCATGTTTGAGGTCGATGTGATTAGAAATGCTCTCATCTCCCTCTGTACACCAGAACAGAACCAGAACAGAACCAGAACAGAACCAGAACAGAACCAACAGTGATCACAGACCTACAGTGATGATGACTCCGGTCTGTTTTTACCTTCATCAGCATCACAGTAACAGCACCTCGGATTGGAATGCAGTTCATTTTATTTCCACTGGATGTCACTGTTCATCCTGTGACACTATCACAACGGGCAACATGGGATGTACTTATTTTTTCATATGACTGTATGTGAAGATAGTTTGTTCATTTTATTGTTTGTGTTATGAGGACTAAACTATTAAGATGCAACCAGGTCAGATGTATTTTAACTGGGCTTTATGACTGAAGTCAATTTGATCTGACTTTATTAAATTGAAAGTGACTCATCCTTTGATAACTTCTACCTGTACTCTGTTTATGTCTGGAAGATAAAGTCCTCACCTGCTTGACCTCCGGGTTTTTGAAGACATAAATGGGCGTAAGCTCCTCGCAGGCGGCCATGTTGCGGCCTGCAGCAGTAGAGCTGCTGTGGGTGGAGCCTTTGCTGCTCTCCCTGTGAGGCTCGCTCACGCTGCTGCGCTGGTCGTCTCCATCGCTCTGCACCGAGTCGGAGACGGCCTCTGAGGGACAGGGTTGACGGGACACATGTAGGACAGACAGAGCGTGACCAAGAGAAGAAACAAAGAGAGAGAGGTTTGTCTCTGTGGATGTAATACAAGAAAAGTTGAAGAAAAGTCAACTGGGAACATTTCCAGACAACAGATGGTATCAGTGATGATGACCGACAGCTAAAGGGTTGGGACTGAGAGAAGTCCTGGAGAATAGAGACGAATCTCTGAAGGACACCCAGATCACTGAGGACATGTTCACCAGAAGCATCGTGAACGGCACCAACCTGAACTCACCTGAGTAGCCCGAGTCCTTCTCCGAGTCGCAGCGCTGCATGCGGCTGCTCAGGTCACCCGTTCCACACGGGTGTCTGCGTGCGCCGCCCTGAGACACCCGTAGGGCGGCGCTGTTGATCCTGTCCTTGCCGTTCTTGGAGGTGCTGCGGGCTGCACGCTCAAAATATCCCTGTTGCTCCAGCATCATGCAGCTGGAGGAAGACAACACAGCGTCTAACGTTCACATGATCTGATATCACAGACACGGAGACTGTTGATTATTTGTTATCATGTTGCTGATCAGGTTTATAACATGTTGAGCAAACAACATACTTAACTAAATGCTTTATTACACATGTTCATTTTAAATGCACAACAATCAAATATCATCGGTAGAAATTCTGTTTTCTGTCTCCCCTTTCCCATAAAGGTGTAGCATTGTCCCATGTTTGTCCTGTGTTTTTACATGTTTGTCCTTTGTTTGTCCTGTGTTTTTACATGTTTGTCCTTTGTTTGTCCTGTGTTTTTACATGTTTGTCTGTTGTTTTTACATGTTTGTCCTGTGTTTGTCCTTTGTTTTTACATGTTTGTCCCGTGTTTGTCCTTTGTTTTTACATGTTTGTCCCGTGTTTGTCCTTTGTTTTTACATGTTTGTCCTGTGTTTGTCCTTTGTTTTTACATGTTTGTCCTGTGTTTGTCCTTTGTTTTTACATGTTTGTCCTGTGTTTGTCCTTTGTTTTTACATGTTTGTCCTGTGTTTGTCCTTTGTTTTTACATGTTTGTTCCGTGTTTGTCCCGTGTTTGTCCCGTGTTTGTCCTGTGTTTTTACAAGTTTGTCCCGTGTTTGTCATTTGTCTGTCCCGTGTTTGTCCTGCATTTATCCCGTGTTTCTCCTGTGTTTGTCCCGTGTTTTTACATATTTGTCTTGTGTTTGTCCCGTGTCTGTCCTGTTTTTGTGCCATGTTAGTTCTGTGTTTTTACGTGTTTGTCCTGTGTTTGTCCTTTGTTTGTCCCGTGTTTCTCTTGTGTTTGTCCCGTGTTTGTCCTGAGTTTTTACAAGTTTGTCCCGTGTTTGATCTTTGTTTGTCCGTCCCGTATTTGTCCTATGTTTGTCCCGTGTTTGTCCTGTATTTATCCCGTGTTTGTCCTGTGTTTTTACATGTTTGTCCTGTGTTTGTCCTTTGTTTTTACGTTTGTCCTGCGTTTGTCCCGTGTTTGTCCTGCGTTTGTCCCGTGTCTGTCCTGTGTTTTTACATGTTTGTCCTGTGTTTGTCCTTTGTTTTTACGTTTGTCCTGCGTTTGTCCCGTGTTTGTCCTGCGTTTGTCCCGTGTCTGTCCTGTGTTTTTACATGTTTGTCCTGTGTTTGTCCTTTGTTTTTACGTTTGTCCTGCGTTTGTCCCGTGTTTGTCCTGCGTTTGTCCCGTGTCTGTCCTGTGTTTTTACATATTTGTCTAGTGTTTGTTCCGTGTTTGTCCTGTGTTTTTACGTTTGTCCTGCGTTTGTCCCGTGTTTGTCCTGCGTTTGTCCCGTGTCTGTCCTGTGTTTTTACATGTTTGTTCTGTGTTTGTCCCGTGATTTTACATGTTTGTCCTGTGTTTGTCCCGTGTTTGTCCTGCGTTTGTCCCGTGTCTGTCCTGTGTTTTTACATATTTGTCTAGTGTTTGTTCCGTGTTTGTCCCGTGATTTTACATGTTTGTCCTGTGTTTGTCCTCTTTCTGTCCTGCGTTTGTCCTCTCTCAGTCCCGTGTTTGACCTATCTTTGTCCCGTGTTTGTCCTCTCTGTCCCCTGCAGCAGGCGGCCGGTCCCGGTAGTCTGTACCGTCAGTCCCGCCCCCTCAGTTATGCAACGCAGTCTGCTGCTGGAACAGCATGAACACTTCACGGTCTGTCGGACACTCACAACACACGGAGTGAAGGTTTGAAGCTGCAGTAGAAACACAGAGCTGATAAATCATTACAGAGCAGACAGAAACACACTGGATCAACTTCCTTAACTACAACTAACTCACCTGTCAAGTTTAATCCGCGCGCTGAGAAGAAGCTCACTTTAAAGAGCAGGACGAACCAAGTCCTCACCGCGGGAGGGCGCACCTCCTGCAGCCCCGTGTTCACAGGTCCATTGTGGACTCCAGAGTCTGCGCGTCGGTGATGGAGGAGGACGTGTCACCGCAGAGAGAAAGACAGGACGTCTCGGGCTCGGGACGGAGCTGCCGTCCGCCGGAGCGTCCTGCGCGAGGACACGGCCGCTCTGATCATGTCCTCAAAGCATCTATCCTGGGCATTTTTGTAACCACGCCCACTGTAAATATTCATGAGCTCATCGGGCGCTGAGCAGCTCGGTGGTGACGTAAGGTCAGCGGTCTGGCCAATCCCGTGCCGCAACGAGTGTTTGGATAGTGACGTCTACAGGCCACGTGACTGCTGCGTTTGATAGTAGTGTGATGCGTTTTAGTGTAAATATTGAAGTCAGCTGGTCTGTTACGCAGAAAGAGACAGGACTGAAGGTATTTCAGATATGTCCATCGGGACAGACAAGGACAAGGATACGTCCAACACACATCCACTTTAAAATGTTCATCTGACATTAGATGTTTTAAAATGATCCATTTTGAAAGAAAGAACAGACCAAATATGAAACCTCCTGGAGAAACTGAATTAATTCAATTATTTTATTAGTTTCCATTTTTGTTCTACTTTACTCAAAAATTATTCGAAAAATTTCAAATCTCTGTTTAATTTAGACAACAGATGCAGGTTGGACCTTCAGTATGTGAAGGACGAATCAAACATATTTTATGTGATTCCAAAGATCCAAATTGCCTTTTCAGTGAATAAATGAAGCACAATAATAATAATAATAATAATAATAATAATAATAATAATAATAGTAATCATGGGGAGCAGCTGATCTGTGCAGTTTCTGTTCTTGATGCATCAGTCTTTGGACATGAGACACATTCTAGAAAAGCATCTGTCCTGCAGTGTTCACTGTCAACGACCTGGTCATACTATCTGGTCTCCTCCTTCACTATCTGGTCTCCTCCTTCACTATCTGGTCTCCTCCATCATTATTTGGTCTCCTCCTTCACTATCTGGTCTCCTCCATCATTATTTGGTCTCCTCCTTCACTATCTGGTCTCCTCCATCATTATTTGGTCTCCTCCTTCACTATCTGGTCTCCTCCATCATTATTTGGTCTCCTCCTTCACGATCTGGTCTCCTCCTTCACTATCTGGTCCCCTCTTTCACTATCTGGTCCCCTCCTTCACGATCTGGTCTCCTCCTTCACTATCTGGTCCCCTCCTTCACTATCTGGTCTCCTCTATCACTATCATGTCACCTCCTTCACTATCTGGTCTCCTCTATCATTATCTGGTCTCCTCTATTACTATCAAGTCACCTCCTTCATTATCTTGTCTCCTCCATCATTATTTGGTCTCCTCCTTCACTATCTGGTCCCCTCCTTCACTATCTGGTCTCCTCTATCACTATCATGTCACCTCCTTCACTATCTGGTCTCCTCTATCATTATCTGGTCTCCTCTATTACTATCAAGTCACCTCCTTCATTATCTTGTCTCCTCCATCATTATTTGGTCTCCTCCTTCACTATCATGTCACCTCCTTCACTATCTGGTCTCCTCTATCATTATCTGGTCTCCTCCTTCACTATCTGGTCTCCTCTTTCACTATCTGGTCCCCTCCTTCACTATCTGGTCTCCTCTTTCACGATCTGGTCTCCTCCTTCACTATCTGGTCTCCTCTATCACTATCATGTCACCTCCTTCACTATCTGGTCTCCTCTATCATTATCTGGTCTCCTCCTTCATTATATGGTCTCCTCCATCAATATTTCATCTCCTCCTTCACTATCTGGTCTCCTCCTTCATTACCTGGTCTCCTCCTTCACTATCTGGTCTCCTCCTTCACTACCTGGTCTCCTCCATCAGTATTTCATCTCCTCCATCAGTATTTCGTCTCCTCCATCAGTATTTCATCTCCTCCTTCCCTATCTGGTCTCCTCTTTCCCGATCTGGTCTCCTACTTCAATATCTGGTCTCCTCCTTCATTATTTGATCTCCTCCATTAGTATTTGGTCTCCTCCTTCCCTATCTGGTCTCCTCCTTCACTATCTGTTCCCCTCCTTCACTATTTGGTCTCCTCCTTCAATATCTGGTCTCCTCCTTCACTATCTGTTCCCCTCCTTCACTATTTGGTCTCCTCCTTCAATATCTAGTCTCCTCCTTCACTATTTGGTCTCCTCCATCAGTATTTCGTCTCCTCCATCAGTATTTCGTCTCCTCCATCGTCTCCTCCATCAGTACTCCGTCTCCTCCATTAGTACATCCTCTCCTCCATCAGTATTTCGTCTCCTCCATCGTCTCCTCCATCAGTACTTCATCTCCTCCATCAGTATTTCGTCTCCTCCATCGTCTCCTCCATTAGTACTTCGTCTCCTCCATCAGTATTTCGTCTCCTCCATCGTCTCCTCCATCAGTACTTCGTCTCCTCCATCAGAATTTCGTCTCCTCCATCAGTATTTCGTCTCATCAGTATTTTGTCTCCTCCATCGTCTCCTCCATCAGTACTTCGTCTCCTCCATCAGTACTTCATCTCCATCAGTACTTCGTCTCCTCCATCGTCTCCTCCATCAGTATTTCGTCTCCTCATCAGTATTTCGTCTCCTCCATCGTCTCCTCCATCAGTACGTCGTCTCCTCCATCGTCTCCTCCATCAGTGCTTCATCTCCTCCATCATTACTTCGTCTCCTCCATCAGTATTTCGTCTCCTCATCAGTATTTCGTCTCCTCCATCGTCTCCTCCATCAGTACTTCGTCTCCTCCATCAGTACTTCGTCTCCTCCATCGTCTCCTCCATCAGTACTTCATCTGCTCCATCATTACTTCGTCTCCTCCATCAGTACTTCGTCTCCTCCATCGTCTCCTGCATCAGTACTTCGTCTCCTCCATCAGTACTTCGTCTCCTCCATTGTCTCCTCCATCAGTACTTCGTCTCCTCCATCAGTACTTCGTCTCCTCCATCAGTACTTCGTCTCCTCCATCAGTAGTTCGTCTCCTCATCAGTATTTCGTCTCCTCCATCGTCTCCTCCATCAGTAGTTCGTCTCCTCATCAGTATTTCGTCTCCTCCATTGTCTCCTCCATCAGTACTTCGTCTCCTCCATCAGTACTTCGTCTCCTCCATCGTCTCCTCCATCAGTAGTTCGTCTCCTCATCAGTATTTCGTCTCCTCCATTGTCTCCTCCATCAGTACTTCGTCTCCTCCATCAGTACTTCGTCTCCTCCATCAGTAGTTCGTCTCCTCATCAGTATTTCGTCTCCTCCATCGTCTCCTCCATCAGTAGTTCGTCTCCTCATCAGTATTTCGTCTCCTCCATCGTCTCCTCCATCAGTAGTTCGTCTCCTCATCAGTATTTCGTCTCTTCCATCGTCTCCTCCATCCTGCTGTTTCCACTGAACGTCATCATGCTCCCGGAGTCTCCCACAGGCCGTGAACGCAGCGCAGCAGCCAGTGAATGTTTGCGGCGACACGCGAGGCGGGCGGGAGGAGGCGGGGCCGCTCCCCGGCAGCACACGGTACCCGCCGGGTGAGAGCTGAGAGCACCGTGAGAGCACCGTGTCTCTGCGGGACGCCGAGGCCGCCTGCTTACGTAACGCATCACCGCCCCCGTCTCTGAACACAACGCACGGTCCCTCTGCCTCCACGGACGGACAGCAGGACCGTGGTGGCGGGAAGAGGAGTGATGGACGGACAGCAGGACACTCAGCTTCCAGACACCAGTCTCAGTGACGTCAGCGTGTGATTCATGACCAGTGAACACATCACAGGGATGAAGGCGTCACTTACAGGTTTGTCACTTGTCATCATCTATTACTGTTTCCATGGTGACGCTGACACAAACTGTTTGTTCCACAGAACAGTAGCTCCAAATCTATGAAGGTATTTTCGTGTCTTTATTATGCAAGCAAAAAAAATTCTTTGAAAAGCAAATTTCTTGCACTGCAATAAAAAAAATCAAGTTTGTAAGTAAAAATATATAAACTGAGAATAAAATTATGAAACTAAACTTTCTGCCTGCAATTTGAAAACCTTTGCTCTCAAGTCAAAAGCCAAGGAGTTGGATGTAGTGGGCGGAGCATACGCTAGAGACAGGTTTCTACTGGTGGATTGACTCACCGCAGCGACAGGAGAGGACTGAGTTTAACATGGAGTTATGTTTGTTCTGTTCATCTTTTTCTATTGAAACGCTTTTAACTTTGGCAGCACAGCTTTCACTCTGGTTCTATTTTCTGCTGCCATCAGCATGTCGATTCTTCAGCGGACACACAGCGGGATGCTGCTGGTGTTTCCACCGGTTCATACCGGTTCCTGTCCCGCCGGATGAAGAGCAGCCTGTTGGGAAACGTTTGAAAAACGAGCAGCACGTGTCACTGAAAGGACCTGCACCACTTGTGGAAACCTACAGTTGTAATTTTAACTACGTCGGAGACGGTACATGCT
This sequence comes from Embiotoca jacksoni, assembly GCF_022577435.1. Classification (NCBI taxonomy): domain Eukaryota; kingdom Metazoa; phylum Chordata; class Actinopteri; family Embiotocidae; genus Embiotoca; species Embiotoca jacksoni. The sequence goes on along the minus strand of NW_027185385.1, from coordinate 769,171 downwards.
GGTGGAAGTACCGGCAGCCGACCACCGTATACTGCTAACGGGACCGGACCGGACCGGCAGTGACAACGTGAAATAAAACCAAACTAGAACGTTTTAAAGCATTTAAAGACAGAAAAGAGTGATGTAACGTCAGCAGACCTCTAATGGAGCTCACACAGTCCTCTGCTGTGTGGGTCTGAGTCAATCCACCAATAGAAACCCGTCTCCAGCGTAAGCCCCGCCCACTACATTCAACTCAACTCGTAGGTTTTTGTTTTGAAAGCAAAGGTTTTTGATTTGCAGCCAAAAAGTCTCGTTTCAACAGTAAAATTCTCAATTCTGTGACCAAAACTAACACCGCATTAGTTACCATGTTACCGTGTCACCAGCCGTGTTACCATGTTACCGCGTTAGTTACCATGTTACCGTGTCACCAGCCATGTTACCATGTTACCAGCCATGTTACCATGTTACCGTGTCACCAGCTGTGTTACCAGCCGTGTTACCGTGTTACTGGCCGTGTTACCGGCCCCCTTACCGTGTTACCGGCCATGTTACCGGCTGTGTTATCGTGTTACCAGCCGTGTTGCCGTGTTGCCGTGTTACCGGCCGTGTTACCATGTTACCGGCCGTGTTACCAGCCATGTTACTGTGTTACTGGCCGTGTTACCGTGTTACCGGCTGTGTTACCGGCCGTGTTACCATGTTACCAGCCGTGTTACCGCCCGTGTTACCATGTTACCAGCTATGTTACCGGCCGTGTTACCGGCCGTGTTACCATGTTACTGGCCATGTTACCATGTTACCAGCCGTGTTACCGCCCGTGTTACCATGTTACCGGCCATGTTACCATGTTACCAGCCGTGTTACCGGCCGTGTTACCGTGTTACCGTGTCACCAGCTGTGTTACCATGTTACCGCGTTAGTTACCATGTTACCAGCCCCCTTACCGTGTTACCAGCCGTTACCGTGTTACCAGCCATGTTACCATGTTAGTTACCATGTTACCGTGTCACCAGCCGTGTTACCATGTTACCGTGTTACCAGCCATGTTACCATGTTACCGCGTTAGTTACCATGTTACCGTGTCACCAACTGTTACCATGTTACCGCGTTAGTTACCATGTTACCAGCCCCCTTACCGTGTCACCAGCCGTGTTACCGGCCATGTTACCATGTTACCAGCCATGTTACCATGTTACCGGCCGTGTTACCAGCCGTGTTACCGTGTTACCGGCTGTGTTACCGGCCGTGTTACCATGTTACCGGCCGTGTTACCATGTTACCAGCCGTGTTACCGCCCGTGTTACCATGTTACCGGCCATGTTACCATGTTACCAGCCATGTTCCTGGCCGTGTTACCAGCCATGTTCCTGGCCGTGTTACCGGCCGTGTTACCATGTTACCGGCCGTGTTACCATGTTACCAGCCGTGTTACCATGTTACCAGCCGTGTTACCGCCCGTGTTACCATGTTACCGGCCGTGTTGCCGGCCGTGTTACCATGTTACCGGCCGTGTTACTGTGTTACTGGCCATGTTACCATGTTACCAGCCGTGTTACCGCCCGTGTTACCATGTTACCGGCCATGTTACCATGTTACCAGCCGTGTTACCGGCCGTGTTACCGGCTGTGTTACTGGCCGTGTTACCGTGTTACCAGCCGTGTTACTGGCCGTGTTACCGTGTTACCGGCCGTGTTACCGTGTTACCAGCCGTGTTACTGGCCGTGTTACCGTGTTACCGGCCGTGTTACCGTGTTACCAGCCGTGTTACTGGCCGTGTTACCGTGTTACCGGCCATGTTACCGGCCGTGTTACCGGCCTTATAATGAAGTGCTGTGAACAGAGACTCTTGGAACAGACAGGGACCCCAGGAGGTATGAAGACAGTAAAAAGGTGTATTGGATCATTGTCGTTCAGAATTACATTCATAGACAAATAAACAGAATCATGGAACTGAAAACACAAACATTACTTTCAACCTTTATGAGCTTCCTCAGTTTGAGGACTCAATGAAGGAGGTCAAAGGTCAGGAGGGATGAAGGTGGAACCAGGAGGAGGAGAAACTAACAGAGGAAGTGACAACAGCGTGTGTGGCGCAAGGCTCTGAGAAACAGGAAGTGGAGCTGCTCTTTTATTACCAGTGACTCTACAGCGTAGCACCGTTACTGGGACAGGACAACACACAGCGGGACACGCCTCAGCGGGGGGACAAGCCTCAGCGGGGGGACAAGCCTCAGCGGGGGGACACGCCTCAGCGGGGGGACACGCCTCAGCCTCACAGGTCACCCCCACTCTGACTGTCAGACGGGAACGTGTTCATGTTCATCAAACAATTGCACATCAACAGGAACATGAACATACATGAATATGTTCTTCATTCTCTGGTCTCTAACGAGAACTTTCAGCTCTGCTGCACATGAACATGGAGCCTGTCTGACATCACTTCCTGGACCTGTGAGGTCATGTGTTCTGATCCAGAAGATGAAAGTGTGTCTGAATTATAAAACACCATATACACCAGGTGCATGATGGGAACTCCTCTCACTCCGAGATGATACAAACTGATGTTGTCATGGTTACAGTTTGAAGACACTTTGATTATCGAGTTATTGATTCATCTGTTGTTCCTGACACACACACACACACACACACACACACACACACACACACACACACACACACACACACACACAGCTAAAAGAAGAACCAGCTGCTTCGCTGCCTCCACCCTGGTATACGAGCCGGTCCGTCACCGGTGGGATGGTGGTTCTGAAGAAGAGCACTTGTCAGACGGTTGATGGCGGCTGCAGTCAGAGGTCCTGATGGGTATAAAGAGTGATGATGAGGAGTGATGAGGAATATGTGCGGTTCTGAAGTCCAGTTTGAGACAGCACAGCCACAGGCCCGGCTGGTCCCCCTGTGGATGGAGGGGGTTCGACAGGTCGCCAGCTGAGGCACTTGGATCCTGCCAGGACCAGAACCTCAGTCCAGATGGAGGTTCTGGATGTTTCATGGCTGTAAGGGTCGAGGTGTGTGTATACGTGTGTGTGTGTGTGTGTGTGTGTGTGTGTGTGTGTGTGTGTGTGTGTGCAGAGAGGCTGTCACTCTCTTATGCTGGCAGAGTAGGAGAACTGGGGGAAATGTGCTTCTTGGCTGGGGTCCTCACAGTCCAGACTGGTATCTGTAAGAGCAGCAGAGGTCAGAGGTCAAATTGGAGCCAGACAGCTGACCTTCATCATGGACGGTGGTACCTACACTTGTCTGGAGGGGTGACTGTGATGGTCTGTGCTGTGAACTCTTCATCAAAATACCGGGTGTCCGTCTCTGATGTCACCTGTGGTCTGAAGAGGGGGGTGAGCTGGGGGGGAGGGGAGGCAAACTGGTTAACAGGTCACTCACAAGTTCATCACGAGGTCAGTGATGTATGTGGTTCATACCTCCACTAGGGGGCAGACCAGAATTTGTCATCCATTACAAAGAACAGCTGAGGTTTTAACAGGAAGAAGGTTTGTTTCAGGTGACTGGAGATTGTCAGGGAAACCTGTCAAGAGCATTTCCTGCTTCAAACCCGCCTCAGTCCCAACCAATCACCATCCATCAGTGATGTCATCATCCATCAGTGATGTCATCGTTGGTTTGTGAACGTTATGAATCCTCCAGTTCAGATTCTGTCCGTCACCATCTTTGCTAGTTCGGAGTGGTTTGGAGCAGGAAGTGACCATATTTGGACGAGCTGGGGGAGGAGCCAGCGGTGGATCTGACCGATCTGATCAGAAACCTGACGATACTACGTCCCGCCCACCGATAGCTGTAACCTGACTGCACCGCAGACCTGTCAATCAAACAGACACGCCCCCAAAAACAGGTCTTCTTGAATCTTCTTTTCTAATGAATGAGGGATTATTTTCAGATGGACCTCCAGAAAACTAATAAGAAGGAGTGACTTTAGCTAACAACACCGAGATAACTGATGGACACATTTTATTCACTTTGGATTTGATGAGAGAAGTTGAATGGGAGTCTATGGAGCCGGAGGCTTTTTGGAGCCGACCTCTAGTGGCACTCGCTGGTATTGCAGCTGAAGACACTTCTGGATCAGAACCATCACAACCGTCTCACACCTGGATTTAAATCCCTCAGAATTGTTAGAGGTTTAAATAAAGCAGCAGCAGGAAGCGTTTACATGAGGAACGAGCAAAAGAGGCATCAGAAGAAACAACAGCTCAAATACTTTTAATATTTTAAAGACTTTGAGTCTTTAGTTGATATGTTTACATCCCTGAATGTCCTGCAGGCTGAGCTGCATCATAGAGTGTGAAATATATAAATAAACATATGTGACATATGCAGATGGGAGGATGAGTTAATTCTATTCACTGCTCAGAGTCTGTTCAACATCTCTGAACATTAACACCACTGAAGGCAGAGGTGGAGAAAACAAACGTACCTTCTTCTGCTCCACATCCTGCCAGTTGATGCCAATGAAGAATTTGTGACTCATAACTTCTTTGGCATCATTGGGACCTCCACCTAACCTGTGGGTCAGAACCAGGCCACGTCAGAGCTCAGTGGGTATCCAGTACTCTACCCGGTGTGCTCAGTGGTCCGGTACCTCTGTTTGGGGTCCTTCTTCAGCAGCCCAGCCAGCAGCGACTTGGCCTCCGGAGACAGGTTCCTGGGGAAGCGGATCTCCTCCATGAGGATGAGCTCAAACAGGCGCTCGTGGTCCTGGTTGTAGAACGGTAGCCGGCCGCACATCATCTCGTACATGACCACGCCCAGACCCCACCAGTCCACCGCACGGCCGTAGTCGTTGTCCTCTAGGACCTGAGGAGGAGCACAGGCGGCTTCCTCACCGTTAACATCTCTCACCAGGGAAAAGTGACTGATCATTTCTGTCTGACACTCATCTACGTTTCCCCTCTGAGCTCCGGTGGATGTCTGCAACACCAGGATGTACAGGACCAAGAAAACCTTTGGTCTTATGGGTGTCAAAACTAGAAGGATGACATCATTTCACTTGTATTGTTAAATATTAGAGCCACACAGGTATCAACAGCTGTTCTTAGTTCCAGAGGATCACCCAGAGAAGATCTGTCCCAGCCTGTTAGTGGCCTGTCAGACTTTACAGGTCTTCTGATGTAAACTAAAGAGTTGCTGTCTGCACAGGACGAGAAGCAGAGCTGGATTTTATTGGATCGTTCAGTTTATTTGAAGTCATTTAAGATGACTTAGTTTGTTTTTTAAACCTGCTGTGATTCAGCTCATTACGTTTCTATCTGGAGTTTTTTCCGACTCAACACAGTGTTGACGAGGAAACCTGCGTTGGTCTCATTTTACTGTGAAGTCCCTGAGATGAGAATGAGTCACTTCCTACTCAGAGGTGCTGTTAGTTCCTGCTTGGCATGCAGTGATAACGACAGTCACATCAGTGAACATCTGACTCTGCAGATGTGTCTCCATCATGACATGATTGTGGTGTAGGTTAGGTTAGGTTAGGTAGTTACTTTATTAATCCCCGAGGGGAAATTTTTATGAATATTTGACGGTCCTCATTAGAAAGTGACGGTGTTTCATCCAGCGATGATGTAGTTCAGCGTACATGCAGGTTGGAGCTGTTCGTTTGATGCAACTATTATTGTTCATTATACAGACATGAGACTGTTTGAAAGGTTAAATCATGAAGTTTGATTTCACCTGATACACCTCTGATGAAAACTTCCTGCACAACTCCACCAGCACAAAATGGAGGAGAGGTGAGACGCACTTTGAACCCATGTGGGTTTTGTGGAGAGCCTCGTTGTTCTCTACACAGAATGAACCCTTCACATGCTGGTAGACAGGAAGTGTGCTCACCTCAGGAGCCAGATACTCCGGAGTTCCACAGAACGTCTTCATGGTGGCGTCTGGGGTGATGCCCTCCTTACACAGACCGAAGTCCGTGATCTTAATGTGGCCGTCTTTGTCCAGCATCAAATTCTCCAGCTAAGACGGAGGAAATATAAAACACAATGATGAATCATTATAATCAGATATAAAACTGATGAATCATTATAATCACATATAAAACTGATGAATCATAATCAGATATAAAACAATGATGAATCATTATAATCACATATAAAACTGATGAATCATTATAATCAGATATAAAACAATGATGAATCATTATAATCAGATATAAAACTGATGAATCATTATAATCAGATATAAAACAATGATGAATCATTATAATCAGATATAAAACTGATGAATCATTATAATCAGATATAAAACTGATGAATCATTATAATCAGATATAAAACAATGATGAATCATTATAATCAGATATAAAACTGATGAATCATTATAATCAGATATAAAACAATGATGAATCATTATAATCAGATATAAAACAAAGATGAATCATTATAATCAGATATAAAACAATGATGAATCATTATAATCAGATATAAAACAATGATAAATCATTATAATCAGATGTAAAACAATGATGACTCATTATAATCAGATATAAAACAAAGATGAATCATTATAATCAGATATAAAACAATGATGACTCATTATAATCAGATATAAAACAATGATGAATCATTATAATCAGATATAAAACAAAGATGAATCATTATAATCAGATATAAAACTGATGAATCATTATAATCAGATATAAAACAATGATGAATCATTATAATCAGATATAAAACTGATGAATCATTTAAATCATAAAATATAATGATGAATCATTATAATCAGATATAAAACATAATGATGAATCATTATAATCAGATATAAAACAATGATGAACCATTATAATCAGATATAAAACAAAGATGAATCATTATAATCAGATATAAAACTGATGAATCATTATAATCAGATATAAAACATAATGATGAATCATTATAATCAGATATAAAACAATGATGAATCATTATAATCAGATATAAAACAATGATGAATCATTATAATAAGATATAAAACAATGATGACTCATTATAATCGGATATAAAACATAATGATGAATCATTATAATCGGATATAAAACAATGATGAATCATTATAATCAGATATAAAACAATGATGAATCATTATAATCAGATATAAAACAATGATGAATCATTATAATCAGATATAAAACAATGATGAATCATTATAATCAGATATAAAACAATGATGAATCATTATAATCAGATATAAAACAATGATGAATCATTATAATCAGATATAAAACACAATGATGAATCATTATAATCGGATATAAAACAAAGATGAATCATTATAATCAGATATAAAACAATGATGAATCATTATAATCGGATATAAAACAATGATGAATCATTATAATCAGATATGAAACAATGATGAATCATTATAATCAGATATAAAACAATGATGAATCATAATCAGATATAAAACAATGATGAATCATAATCAGATATAAAACAATGATGACTCATTATAATCAGATATAAAACATAATGATAAATCATTATGATCGGATATAAAACAATGATGAATCATTATAATCAGATATAAAACAATGATGAATCATTATAAAAATATATAAAACAATGATGAATCATTATAATCAGATATGAAACAATGATGAATCATTATAATCAGATATAAAACAATGATGACTCATTATAATCAGATATAAAACATAATGATAAATCATTATGATCGGATATAAAACAATGATGAATCATTATAATCAGATATAAAACAATGATGACTCATTATAATCAGATATAAAACATAATGATAAATCATTATGATCGGATATAAAACAATGATGAATCATTATAATCGGATATAAAACAATGATAAATCATTACAATCAGATATGAAACAATGATGAATCATTATAAAAATATATAAAACAATGATGAATCATTATAATCAGATATAAAACAATGATGAATCATTATAAAAATATATAAAACAATGATGAATCATTATAATCAGATATAAAACAATGATGAATCATTATAATCAGATATAAAACAATGATGAATCATTATAATCAGATATAAAACAATGATGAATCATTATAATCAGATATAAAACAATGATGAATCATTATAATCAGATATAAAACACAATGATGAATCATTATAATCGGATATAAAACAATGATGAATCATTATAATCGGATATAAAACTGATGAATCATTATAATCAGATATAAAACAATGATAAATCATTATAATCAGATATGAAACAATGATAAATCATTATAATCAGATATGAAACAATGATGAATCATTATAAAAATATATAAAACAATGATGAATCATTATAATTACATATAAAACTGATGAATCATTATAATCAGATATGAAACAATGATGACTAATTATCAGATTTAAAACAATGATGAATCATTATAATCAGATATAAAACAATGATGAATCATTATAATCAGATATAAAACAATGATGAATCATTATAATTACATATAAAACTGATGAATCATTATAATCAGATATGAAACAATGATGACTAATTATCAGATATAAAACTGATGAATCATTATAATCAGATATAAAACAATGATGAATCATTATAATCAGATATAAAACAATGATGAATCATTATAATCACATATAAAACAATGATGAATCATTATAATCAGATATAAAACAATGATGAATCATTATAATCAGATATAAAACAATGATGAATCATTATAATCAGATATAAAACAATGATGAATCATTATAATCGGATATAAAACAATGATGAATCATTATAATCAGATATAAAACATGATGAATCATTATAATCAGATATGAAACAATGATGAATCATTATAAAAAGATATAAAACAATGATGAATAATTATAAAAATATATAAAACAATGATGAATCATTATAATCAGATATGAAACAATGATGAATCATTATGAAAAGATATGAAACAACGATGAATCATTTTAAAAATATATAAAACAATGATGAATTATAATCAGATGTAAAACATAATGACGGATCATTATAGTAAGATATAAAACAATGATGAATCATTATAATCAGATATAAAACAATGATGAATCATTACAGTAAGATATAAAACAATGATGCATCATTATAATCAGATATAAAACAATGATGAATCATTTTAATCAGATATAAAACAATGATGAATTGTCACAATCATATACATAATAATTAATCATTATAATCAGATACAAAACAATGATGAATCATAATCAGATATAAAACAATGACTAATTATAACCAGATATAAAACAATGATGCATCATTATAATCAGATACATAATAATTAATCATTATAATCAGATAGAAAACAACGATGAATCATTATGATCAGATATAGAACTGATGACTCATTATAATCACGTAAAACAACGATCAATCATTATAAAAGATATAAAACAATGATGAATCATTATAATCATATAAAACATAATGATGAATCATTATAGTAAGATATAAAACAGACCTGTGCATTTTGCGGCCCGCGGGCCACATCCGGCCCTTTGTGCGTCCCTGTCCGGCCCGCGTGAGGCCAATCATAAATTACAAAATAAATTTAAAAAAGTATCTATGTCGAGTGTGCAATACAACGGTGCTGCTTTTGTTTTGAAAAGTGTTATTTATGGACGTATGTCCGTGTGTAACCTGTGAGTGAAGGTGCACAGCGACAAGTGATGCCCGGTTACCCCCGAGATGTCAGCTCACACTAAAAAAAAAAAGTTGATGACGAATGCCGTGTTTTCAACAAGACATGGACTGCCAAGTATTTCTTTACAGAAATTAAAGGTAAAGCCGTGTGCTCAATTTGTGGTACACAGGTTGCTGTGTTTAAAGAATATAATTTGAATCGCCACTACACGACGAAGCACGAGGATAAATACGGGAATCTGTCTGATGAAGAGCGCGCAAGGGAGGCTGATGCGTTGATGGTAAAACTGCAAACCCAACAAGGACTTTTTGCCAAATTTCACACCCCCAGAGATGCAGCCGTCAGGACAAGTTTCGTCATTTCTCACAAAATCGCCAGAAAAAGTAAGGCGTTTTCTGACGGAGAGTTTATTAAGGAGTGCTTATTGGACTCTGTCGCGCTGATATGCCCGGAGAAGAGGGTGTCACTCTCCCGACGCACCGTAACGAGGCGGGTTGAGACCATCGCTGGAAACTTGGAGCTTCAGCTGAAGAACAGAGCGGCCGACTTTGACTGTTTTTCGCTGACTTTGGATGAGAGCTGCGATGTACGTGACACCGCCCAGCTGCTCATCTTCTTACGTGGGATAACTGCAGACTTTCAAATCACGGAGGAGCTGGCAGCCATGCAGTCAATTAAAGGGACAACCACAGGTAATGACTTGTTCACAGAGGTAAATGCGTGTTTGGACATGTTAGGACTGAAATGGGACAAGCTGGCAGGTGTGACAACAGATGGTTGTCCAAATCTGACGGGGAAAAATGTTGGACTTTTAAAGAGGATGCAGGATAAAGTGACAGAAATTAACCCTGTGCAGAAATTGACATTTTTGCATTGTATAATACATCAGGAAGTGTTGTGTAAGACAGTGTTAAAAATTAACCATGTTGTTGATGCTGTAAGTAAAACAGTTAACTTTATCAGAGCGAGAGCGTTAAATCAGACAATTTGTTGCACTTTTGGAGGAAAATGAGAGTGAACATGGTGACATAAGCTACCACAGCAACGTCAGGTGGCTCAGCCTGGGCAAAGTACTGAAAAGTGTCTGGGACCTGAGAGACCAGATTCAGAATTTCTGTGGGAAGAAAGGACATAACATCCCAGAACTTTCAGATGAAGACTGGGTGGCAGACCTCAGATTCGCTGTGGATGTGACTGCACTCATGAACGAACTGAATGTCAAACTGCAGCGCAAGGGCCTTTTTGTGTATGAGATGTACAGTGCAGTGACGGCTTTCAGGAGAAAGTTGCAGCTTCTCTCAGGCCAAGTGAAGGACAACATCCTGACCCACTTGCCAACACTAAAGGAAGCCACAAGATCGGCCGATCACCTCCACAAGTACTCAAGCAAGTTAGAAGCACTGCATGGAGAGTTTTCGAGGCGATTTCAAGATTTCAAAACTCTTCAGAGTGAAATGCACATGGTTTCTTCTCCCTTCAACTGCAGTGTGGACAATGCACCAAGCGATGTTCAGATGGAGCTCATTGACCTGCAGTCTGACCTACTTCTGGCAGAGCACTTCAAGGTCAGTCTCACTGCTGGACTTTTACTCCTCCCTCAAAGAGGAGAACTTTCCACACCTGAGGAGGCATGCTCAGAGGATTCTGGTCCTCTTTGGATCCACCTATGTATGTGAACAGACATTTTCTGTGATGAAGTTCAACAAATCCAAACACAGATCCTCTATCACTGATGAGCACCTCTCAGCTGTCCTTCGCATAGCCACCTCAGACATTCAGCCAGATTTCAATGCCCTTGTTCAAGCCCAGAACAGACTGGATTATTCGCACTGAAGAGGTCAAATGAGGTGGAAAACATAACAAGTTATTGTTTGTTGTATTGCAGTATTTCTATAAACTTGTTAAGTTGTTTGTTGTTTTTCCTTGTTTGTGGAACAAAGTTGAAGTGTGAACAAGTTAAAAATAAATTACAGTGATTCAATGATTGTTTTTGTTTTCTTATTTCAATTTCACATAGCCTAATATAAATATTTAAGGAATAAGAGTTTAAATAAAACCATCAAAAGCAATCTGCTTTTGTATAAAGTTAAGTTAGGTTAAATGAAATTATTATTATTATTTATTTATTTTTTTATCTTACGGTATATCAAAAATAATATTGAGCAAAATTTAATTGAAATATTGTCGATGTGGCCCTCCAGCAGTGCTCGGGTTGCTCATGCGGCCCCCAGTAAAAATTAATTGCCCACCCCTGATATAAAACAATGATGAATCATTACAATCAGATATAAAACAATGAATCATTACAATCAGATATAAAACAATGATGAATCATTATAATCAGATATAAAACAATGATGAATCATTACAATCAGATATAAAACAATGATGAATCATTACAATCAGATATAAAACAATGAATCATTACAATCAGATATAAAACAATGAATCATTACAATCAGATATAAAACAATGATGAATCAATACAATCAGATATAAAACAATGATGAATCATTATAATCAGATATAAAACAATGATGAATCATTATAATCAGATATAAAACAATGATGAATCATTATAATCAGATATAAAACAATGATGACTCATTATAATCAGATATAAAACAATGATGAATCATTACAATCAGATATAAAACAAAGATGAATCATTACAATCAGATATGAAACAATGATGAATCATTATAATCAGATATAAAACAATGATGAATCATTATAATCAGATATAAAACAATGATGAATCATTATAATCAGATATAAAACAATGATGAATCATTACAATCAGATATGAAACAATGATGAATCATTACAATCAGATATAAAACAAAGATGAATCATTACAATCAGATATGAAACAATGATGAATCATTACAATCAGATATAAAACAATGATGAATCATTATAATCAGATATAAAACAATGATGAATCATTACAATCAGATATGAAACAATGATGAATCATTACAATCAGATATAAAACAAAGATGAATCATTACAATCAGATATAAAACAAAGATGAATCATTACAATCAGATATGAAACAATGATGAATCATTATAATCAGATATAAAACAATCATGAATCATTATGATCAGATATAAAACAATAATGAATCATTATGATCAGATATAGAACTGATGACTCGTTATAATTACGTAAAACAATGATCAATTATTATAAAAAGATATAAAACAATGATGAATCATTATAATCAGATATGAAACAATGATGAATCATTATAATCAGATATAAAACAATGATGACTCATTATAATCAGATATAAAACAATCATGAATCATTATGATCAGATATAAAACAATAATGAATCATTATGATCAGATATAGAACTGATGACTCGTTATAATTACGTAAAACAATGATCAATTATTATAAAAAGATATAAAACAATGATGAATCATTATAATAAGATACAAAACAATGATGAATCATTATAGTAAGATATAAAACAATGATGAATCATTATAATCAGATATAAAAACAAAGATGAATCATTATAATCAGATATAAAACAATGATAACTAATTATAATCAGATATAAAACAACAATGAATCATTATAATCAGATATAAAACAATGATGAATCATTATAATCAGATATAAAACAATGATGAATCATTATAATTAGATATAAAACAATGATACATCATTATAATAAGATACAAAACAATGATGAATCATTATAATCAGATATAAAACAATGATGAATCATTATAGTAAGATATAAAACAATGATGAATCATTATAATAAGTTACAAAACAATGCTGAATCATTATAGTAAGATATAAAACAATGATGAATCATTATAATCAGATATAAAAACAAAGATGAATCATTATAATCAGATGTAAAACAATGATAACTAATTATAATCAGATATAAAACAACGATGAATCATTAGAATCAGATATAAGACAACGATGAATCATTATAATCAGATATAAAACAATGATGAATCATTATAATCAGATATAAAACAATGATGAATCATTATAATCAGATATAAAACAATGATGAATCATTATAGTAAGATATAAAACAATGATGAATCATTATAATAAGATACAAAACAATGATGAATCATTATAGTAAGATATAAAACAATGATGAATCATTATAATCAGATATAAAAACAAAGATGAATCATTATAATCAGATATAAAACAATGATAACTAATTATAATCAGATATAAAACAATGATGAATCATTATAGTAAGATATAAAACAATGATGAATCATTAAAATAACATACAAAACAATGATACATCATTATAATAAGATACAAAACAATGATGACTCATTATGATCAGATATAAAAACAAAGATGAATCATTATAATCAGATATAAGACAACGATGAATCATTATAATCAGATATAAAACAATGATGAATCATTATAATCAGATATAAAACAATGATGAATCATTATAATCAGATATAAAACAATCATGAATCATTAGAATTAGATTTAAAACAATGATGAATCATTATAATCAGATATAAAACAATGATGAATCATTATAGTAAGATATAAAACAATGATGAATCATTATAATCAGATATAAAACTATGATGAATCATTATAGTAAGATATAAAACAATGATGAATCATTATAATCAGATATAAAAACAAAGATGAATCATTATAGTAAGATATAAAACAATGATGAATCATTAAAATAACATACAAAACAATGATACATCATTATAATAAGATACAAAACAATGATGAATCATTATAGTAAGATATAAAACAATGATGAATCATTATAATCAGATATAAAAACAAAGATGAATCATTATAATCAGATATAAAACAATGATAACTAATTATAATCAGATATAAAACAACAATGAATCATTATAATCAGATATAAGACAACGATGAATCATTATAATCAGATATAAAACAATGATGAATCATTATAATCAGATATAAAACAATGATGAATCATAATAATCAGATATAAAACAATGATGAATCATTATAATCAGATATAAAAACAAAGATGAATCATTATAATCAGATATAAAACAATGATACATCATTATAATAAGATACAAAACAATGATGAATCATTATAATCAGATATAAAACAATGATGAATCATTATAGTAAGATATAAAACAATGATGAATCATTATAATAAGATACAAAACAATGCTGAATCATTATAGTAAGATATAAAACAATGATGAATCATTATAATCAGATATAAAAACAAAGATGAATCATTATAATCAGATGTAAAACAATGATAACTAATTATAATCAGATATAAAACAACGATGAATCATTATAATCAGATATAAGACAACGATGAATCATTATAATCAGATATAAAACAATGATGAATCATTATAATCAGATATAAAACAATGATGAATCATTATAATCAGATATAAAACAATGATGAATCATTATAGTAAGATATAAAACAATGATGAATCATTATAATAAGATACAAAACAATGATGAATCATTATAGTAAGATATAAAACAATGATGAATCATTATAGTAAGATATAAAACAATGATGAATCATTAAAATAACATACAAAACAATGATACATCATTATAATAAGATACAAAACAATGATGACTCATTATGATCAGATATAAAAACAAAGATGAATCATTATAATCAGATATAAAACAATGATGAATCATTATAATCAGATATAAAACAATGATGAATCATTATAGTAAGATATAAAACAATGATGAATCATTATAATCAGATATAAAACTATGATGAATCATTATAATCAGATATAAAAACAAAGATGAATCATTATAATCAGATATAAGACAACGATGAATCATTATAATCAGATATAAAACAATGATGAATCATTATAATCAGATATAAAACAATGATGAATCATTATAGTAAGATATAAAACTATGATGAATCATTATAATCAGATATAAAACAATGATGAATCATTATAATCAGATATAAAAACAAAGATGAATCATTATAGTAAGATATAAAACAATGATGAATCATTAAAATAACATACAAAACAATGATACATCATTATAATAAGATACAAAACAATGATGAATCATTAGAATCATATAAAACATGATGAATCATTATAATCAGATAAAAAACAAGGATGAATCATTATAATCAGATATAAAACAAGTATGAATCATTATAATCAGATATGAAACAATGATGAATCATTATAATCAGATATAAAACAACAATGAATCATTATAATCAGATATAAGACAACGATGAATCATTATAATCAGATATAAAACAATGATGAATCATTATAATCAGATACAAAACAATGATGAATCATTATAGTAAGATATAAAACAATGATGAATCATTATAATCAGATATAAAAACAAAGATGAATCATTATAATCAGATATAAAACAATGATAACTAATTATAATCAGATATAAAACAACAATGAATCATTATAATCAGATATAAGACAACGATGAATCATTATAATCAGATATAAAACAATGATGAATCATTATAATCAGATATAAAACAATGATGAATCATAATAATCAGATATAAAACAATGATGAATCATTATAATCAGATATAAAAACAAAGATGAATCATTATAATCAGATATAAAACAATGATGAATCATTATAATCAGATATAAAACAATGATGAATCATTATAATCAGATATAAAACAATGATGAATCATTATAGTAAGATATAAAACAATGATGAATCATTATAATAAGATACAAAACAATGATGAATCATTATAGTAAGATATAAAACAATGATGAATCATTATAATCAGATATAAAAACAAAGATGAATCATTATAATCAGATATAAAACAATGATAACTAATTATAATCAGATATAAAACAATGATGAATCATTATAGTAAGATATAAAACAATGATGAATCATTAAAATAACATACAAAACAATGATACATCATTATAATAAGATACAAAACAATGATGACTCATTATGATCAGATATAAAAACAAAGATGAATCATTATAATCAGATATAAGACAACGATGAATCATTATAATCAGATATAAAACAATTAAGAATCACTATAATCAGATATAAAACAATGATGAATCATTATAATCAGATATAAAACAATCATGAATCATTAGAATTAGATTTAAAACAATGATGAATCATTATAATCAGATATAAAACAATGATGAATCATTATAGTAAGATATAAAACAATGATGAATCATTATAATCAGATATAAAACTATGATGAATCATTATAGTAAGATATAAAACAATGATGAATCATTATAATCAGATATAAAAACAAAGATGAATCATTATAGTAAGATATAAAACAATGATGAATCATTAAAATAACATACAAAACAATGATACATCATTATAATAAGATACAAAACAATGATGAATCATTAGAATCATATAAAACATGATGAATCATTATAATCAGATAAAAAACAAGGATGAATCATTATAATCAGATATAAAACAAGTATGAATCATTATAATCAGATATGAAACAATGATGAATCATTATAATCAGATACAAAACAATGATGAATCATTATAGTAAGATATAAAACAAAGATGAATCATTATAATCAGATATAAAACAAGTATGAATCATTATAATCAGATATAAAACAATGATGACTCATTATAATCAGATATAAAACAATGATAACTAATTATAATCAGATATAAAACAATGACGAATCGTCATAATCAGATATAAAACAATGATGAATCATTATAATCAGATATAAAACAATGATGACTAATCATAATCAGATATAAAACAATGATGACTCATTATAATCAGATATAAAACAATGAATCATTATAATCACATATAAAACAATGATAAATCATTATGATCAGATATAAAACAATAATGACTAATTATAATCAGATATAAAACAATCATGAATCATTAGAATTAGATATAAAACAATGATGAATCATTATAATCAGATATAAAACAATGATGAATCATTATAATCAGATATAAAACAATCATGAATCATTATAAAAGATATAAAACAATGATGAATCATTACAAAAAGATATAAAACAATGATGAATCATTATAATCAGATATAAAACAATGATGAATCATTATAATCAGATATAAAACAATGATGAATCATTATGATCAGATATAAAACAATGATGAATCATTATAAAAAGATATAAAACAATGATAAATCATTATGATCAGATATAAAACAATGATGAATCATTATAATCAGATATAAAACAATGATGAATCTTTATGATCAGATATAAAACAATCATGAATCATTATAATCAGATATAAAACAATGATGACTAATCATAATCAGATATAAAACAATGATGACTCATTATAATCAGATATAAAACAATGAATCATTATAATCAGATATAAAACAATGATAAATCATTATGATCAGATATAAAACAATAATGACTAATTATAATCAGATATAAAACAATCATGAATCATTAGAATTAGATATAAAACAATGATGAATCATTATAATCAGATATAAAACAATCATGAATCATTAGAATTAGATTTAAAACAATGATGAATCATTATAATCAGATTTAAAACAATGATGAATCAATATAATCAGATATAAAACAATCATGAATCATTAGAATTAGATATAAAACAATGATGAATCATTGTAAGCAGATATAAAACAATTATTAATCATTATAATCAGATATAAAACAATGAATCATTATAATCAGATATAAGACAACGATGAATCATTATAATCAGATATAAAACAATGATGAATCATTATAATCAGATATAAAACAATGATGAATCATTATAATCAGATATAAAACAATGAATCATTATAATCAGATATAAGACAACGATGAATCATTATAATCAGATATAAAACAATGATGAATCATTATAATCAGATATAAAACAATGATGAATCATTATAATCAGATATAAAACAATGATGAATCATTATAATCAGATATAAAACAATGAATCATTATAATCAGATATAAGACAACGATGAATCATTATAATCAGATATAAAACAATGAATCATTATAATCAGATATAAGACAACGATGAATCATTATAATCAGATATAAAACAATGATGAATCATTATAATCAGATATAAAACAATCATGAATCATTAGAATTAGATTTAAAACAATGATGAATCATTATAGTAAGATATAAAACTATGATGAATCATTATAATCAGATATAAAACAATGATGAATCATTATAATCAGATATAAAACAATGATGAATCATTATAGTAAGATATAAAACAATGATGAATCATTATAATCAGATATAAAACTATGATGAATCATTATAGTAAGATATAAAACTATGATGAATCATTATAATCAGATATAAAACAATGATGAATCATTATAATCAGATATAAAACAATGAATCATTATAATCAGATATAAGACAACGATGAATCATTATAATCAGATATAAAACAATCATGAATCATTATAATCAGATATAAAACAATGAATCATTATAATCAGATATAAGACAACGATGAATCATTATAATCAGATATAAAACAATGATGAATCATTATAGTAAGATATAAAACAATGATGAATCATTATAATCAGATATAAAACTATGATGAATCATTATAGTAAGATATAAAACTATGATGAATCATTATAATCAGATATAAAACAATGATGAATCATTATAATCAGATATAAAACAATGAATCATTATAATCAGATATAAGACAACGATGAATCATTATAATCAGATATAAAACAATCATGAATCATTATAATCAGATATAAAACAATGAATCATTATAATCAGATATAAGACAACGATGAATCATTATAATCAGATATAAAACAATGATGAATCATTATAATCAGATATAAAACAATCATGAATCATTAGAATTAGATTTAAAACAATGATGAATCATTATAATCATATAAAACATAATGATGAATCATTATAATCAGATATAAAACAATGAATCATTATAATCAGATATAAAACAATGAATCATTATAATCAGATATAAAACAATGATGAATCATTATAATCAGATATAAAACAATGATGAATCATTATAATCAGATTTAAAACATTGATGAATCAATATAATCAGATATAAAACAATCATGAATCATTAGAATTAGATATAAAACAATGATGAATCATTATAATCAGATATAAAACAATGATGAATCATTATAATCAGATATAAAACATTGATGAATCATTATAATCAGATATAAAACAATGATGACTAATCATAATCAGATATAAAACAATGATGACTCATTATAATCAGATATAAAACAATGAATCATTATAATCAGATATAAGACAACGATGAATCATTATAATCAGATATAAAACAATGATGAATCATTATAATCAGATATAAAACAATGATGAATCATTATAATCAGATATAAAACAATCATGAATCATTAGAATTAGATTTAAAACAATGATGAATCATTATAATCAGATATAAAACAATGAATCATTATAATCAGATATAAGACAACGATGAATCATTATAATCAGATATAAAACAATGATGAATCATTATAATCAGATATAAAACAATGAATCATTATAATCAGATATAAGACAACGATGAATCATTATAATCAGATATAAAACAAAGATGAATCATTATAATCAGATATAAAACAATGATGACTAATCATAATCAGATATAAAACAACGATGAATCATTATAATCAGATATAAAACAATGATGAATCATTATAATCAGATATAAAACAATGATGAATCATTATAATCAGATATAAAACAATCATGAATCATTATAATCAGATATAAAACAATGATGAATCATTATAATCAGATATAAAACAATGATGAATCATTATAATCAGATATAAAACAATCATGAATCATTATAATCAGATATAAAACAATCATGAATCATTAGAATTAGATATAAAACAATGATGAATCATTATAAGCAGATATAAAACAATAATGACTAATTATAATCAGATATAAAACAATGATGAATCATTATAATCAGATATAAAACACTGATGAATCATTATAATCAGATATAAAACAATGATGACTAATCATAATCAGCTATAAGACAACGATGAATCATTATAATCAGATATAAAACAATGATGAATCATTATAATCAGATATAAAACAATGATGAATCATTATAATCAGATATAAAACAATGATGAATCATTATAATCAGATATAAAACATAATGATGAATCATTATAATCAGATATAAAACAATGAATCATTATAATCAGATATAAAACAATGATGAATCATTATAATCAGATATAAAACAATGAATCATTATAATCAGATATAAAACAATGATGAATCATTATAATCAGGTATAAAACAATGAATCATTATAATCAGATTTAAAACATTGATGAATCAATATAATCAGATATAAAACAATCATGAATCATTAGAATTAGATATAAAACAATGATGAATCATTATAAAAATATATAAAACAATGAATCATTATAATCAGATATAAAACAATGATGAATCATTATAATCAGATATAAAACAATCATGAATCATTAGAATTAGATATAAAACAATGATGAATCATTATAATCAGATATAAAACAATGATGAATCATTATAATCAGATATAAAACAATGATGAATCATTATAATCAGATATAAAACAATGATGAATCATTATAATCAGATATAAGACAATGATGAATCATTATAATCAGATATAAAACAATGATGAATCATTATAATCAGATATAAAACAATGATGAATCATTATAATCAGATATAAAACAATGATGAATCATTATAATCAGATATAAAACATTGATGAATCATTATAATCAGATATAAAACAATGATGACTAATTATAATCAGATATAAAACAATGAATCATTATAATCAGATATAAAACAATGATGAATCATTATAATCAGATATAAAACAATGAATCATTATAATCAGCTATAAGACAACGATGAATCATTATAATCATATAAAACATAATGATGAATCATTATAATCAGATATAAAACAATGATGAATCATTATAATCAGATATAAAACAATGATGAATCATTATAATCAGATATAAAACAATGATGAATCATTATAATCAGATATAAAACAATGATGAATCATTATAATCAGATATAAAACAATGATGAATCATTATAATCAGATATAAAACAATGATGACTAATCATAATCAGATATAAAACAATGATGACTCATTATAATCAGATATAAAACAATGAATCATTATAATCAGATATAAAACAATGATGAATCATTATAATCAGATATAAAACAATGAATCATTATAATCAGCTATAAGACAACGATGAATCATTATAATCATATAAAACATAATGATGAATCATTATAATCAGATATAAAACAATGAATCATTATAATCAGATATAAAACAATGATGAATCATTATAATCAGATATAAAACAATGAATCATTATAATCAGATATAAAACAATGAATCATTACAATCAGGTATAAAACAATGATGAATCATTATAATCAGATATAAAACAATGAATCATTATAATCAGATATAAAACAATGATGAATCATTATAATCAGGTATAAAACAATGATGAATCATTATAATCAGATATAAAACAATGAATCATTATAAGCAGATATAAAACAATGATTAATCATTATAAGCAGATATAAAACAATAATGACTAATTATAATCAGATATAAAACAATGATGAATCATTATAATCAGATATAAAACAATGATGATTCATTATAATCAGATTTAAAACATTGATGAATCATTATAATCAGATATAAAACAATGATGAATCATTATAATCAGATTTAAAACATTGATGAATCATTATAATCAGATATAAAACAATGATGAATCATTATAATCAGATTTAAAACATTGATGAATCATTATAATCAGATATAAAACAATGATGAATCATTATAATCAGATTTAAAACATTGATGAATCATTATAATCAGATATAAAACAATGATGAATCATTATAATCAGATTTAAAACATTGATGAATCATTATAATCAGATATAAAACAATGATGAATCATTAGAATTAGATATAAAACAATGATGAATCATTATAATCAGATATAAAACAATGATGAATCATTATAATCAGATTTAAAACAATGATGAATCAATATAATCAGATATAAAACAATCATGAATCATTTTAATCAGATATAAAACAATGATGAATCGTCACAATCATATACATAATAATTAATCATTATAATCAGATAGAAAACAATCATGACTCATTATAATCAGATATAAAAATGACGAATCAATATAATCAGATATAAAACAATCATGAATCATTAGAATTAGATATAAAACAATGATGACTAATTATAATCAGATATAAAAATGACGAATCATTATAATCAGATATAAAACATAATGACGACTCATTATAATCCGGATGTATCCCATAATAACACAGATCGCTGCTCACTACTCTGTCCTACAGAGGTGACTGCAGGTCAGCCAGTATTCTGCTCTCAGATTAGACTAAACACAACTAAGACATTCCCACTAAAGTTTATTCTAAACTTAAAATGTCGGCCCTCTGAGCTGACTGTCAAGTTTCCATAGTAACAATCAGGGACAACTGCCAACAAGTGGGACCAAAGTACAAAGAAGTAAACATGGCCTTAGTGGTTTGCTGACAATATAACCGAGCTGAGCCGACGTGAATGAGGCCCGAGTCCTTCCTCATTCACTCAGCTCCACGCTCACCTCACACCTCTCCACTCAGTCCACCGAACATCTACCCACAATTCATTGCAATTCAGTCCTGCTTTGGATAGTCATGAATAGCACAGCTGCAGCCACAGTTAAAGTCCTGACAGACCAATCTCACCGTTTCTACCCGGAAAAAACAACTTCTGTTCATGTGGCTCTTAAATTACACGAGGGATGTTTGTCAACTCTCCGTCTTTAGGAAAGTGAAAATAGTTTATATTGTTTCACCATCAGACCAAGAAAATGTTAAAATGAATTAAAACTGCAAGCAGTGATGTACGGGCCCTCACACTCCGGCGTGCCGCCTCCCCGAAGCCGTCTCCCCGACGTGCAGAACGCCAGGGACCGTGTATACCAGCTTAAAGTTGCTGTTTTTGTCTCATTTCCTGTCTCCAGCAGGGGGCGCTGGCGAGGCTTTTGGCCACGCCCACTCACAAAACACATCAGATGTATCGTCTCACCACGCCGGACATATGTGACACGTTTCATGAGGTTTCAAGCATCCTTTGACCTTAAGCATCAACTTCCTGTGTCACGGCGAGACATCCAACTTTGCCGCATCGTCACGGCGACGCCCATCGACAAAGTCGAACGAATGTCTCAACATATCATCAACTACATGTTTAGGTTATTGTGACCCAACTTTACGTTCATGTGGTCAACCAGCTCGATGTAGAATGTGAAAGTATGAAAAGTGTCATTTCCAGTGTCCACCAGGGGGCGCTATGACTATGAGCGAATATTACCCCACAGGGGTCTTCAGGGCGGGGCTGTTATCATACCTGTGATGTTTGGAGAAGGTCGGTCCATGTACATAAGATTTAAAGCAACTCCTAGTTTCATGACGAGACGCTCAAAATGGCCGCCTCTAACGGGCACACACATCGACGAAAATTAATTATTTTGATAACTTTTAATCCCAAACATGTTTTCTATCCAGAGAACCGAAATTCAAGCCGGTGCGACAAAATCCCTCGAAGGAGTTCAACAAAGTTCAACGTGTCAGAATCGCCCAAAATGGCGACTAAATTCAAAATGGTGGACTTCCTGTCGAGTTGACGTAACGGTGCCATGTAACTTTTTTGTGCGTCTAGGTGTGATACACGTGTCCACCGGATTTGGTGAATTTAAGTAAATGTGGCCGCCGGGGCATCTCTGTAGGGGGCGCTCTCG